>NC_069501.1:306095564-306180564 GCF_027579735.1 Bombina bombina | reverse complement strand
CAGTGGGCAGGCACTTAAGTATGTGGGTTATGGAGATTTAAGGGGTTAATCTCCTTCATGGGCAGGAAGGAGTTAACCCTCTATTGGTGACTAAGGCATTATTTTCTTTATTAGTTTTTGGCTATAACAGTAAATATTTGTCACTTTATTTGCTAAAGACACTCAGCACAATGCAGGTACATTTATATTTTTCAATTCCAGTCTGGTTACTGCTGGTTACTCAACAGCTCTGTTATTTGTACATTTAGCGCTCCGTTTTGCCAGCTATGAAGCGCGCGCTTTCTTCTGATGGTCATGTATCCCTGTGCTTCCGCTCTGTATGAGCTGAGTGGTGGCAGCGGCTGGAAGCGAGTGGGAGACCGGCTTGCAATCCGGACATCTCGTTTGCTGCTGGGTTTTCTTTTGCTATTGGAGGGGCAGGTAGGCACCTCAGTTTAAAGCTGAGGTGTAGAGGTATATCCTTTAAACAGCAGTTTTTATTTCCAAATATTTCTACTTGGTTTTTCTTGTCAGTAAGTGCTGGGGCTAAGTTCTTAAGCAGGGAGGATGTCGATAGTACAAAGATTTTCCGCTCTGTTTCTTCTTAAAGTGACAGTACCAAAAATTAAGCATATTTAATTTTTTATTTTTTCCCCCTAAATCATGGAACAGGATTCTGTTCCTATGGACAGGTGTCTGTTGTGTTTAGAGAACCAAATTGTGTTGCCCATGCAATTTTGTACTTCATGTCTAGATAGGACTTTAAAACATAAAGATAAACTTTTTGTCTCTGAGCCAAATGTCTCTCAGGATGATGCTGTTCAGGTGATGCCACAGCTTTCTCCTCAAATGTCCCAAGCCTCTATGGCATCACATACAGTGCCCTACAGTTCCTCTCAGCCTCCTGGAGGAGTTTATTTGCCCGCATAATTTGCTGCCCAGGTATCCAATGCAGTATCTGTGGCATTATCTGCTTTTCCTATACTACAGGGAAAACGCAAGAGGAAAATTAGAGATTCAGATAGTAAGGTTTCTGCTCCACCTATTGCTACACAGGTTGCCCTCCCTCATAAGCCTGAGGAGGAGGATACATTGCTAGCCTCTGAGGGTGAAATTTCAGATTCGGACAGTAACCTTCAGATTTAAGCTTGAACACCTTTGTGTATTGTTAACTGAAGTTTTGGCTACCGTGGCTAAAATCTTGGTCTGCTGATGTTACTTCCAAATCCAAGATTCTGGCGCTTCCTTTCAAGGGTAAGACCTTGTTTGGACCTGGTCTGGCAGAAATTATTTCTGATATTACAGGTGGAAAAGGGCCTTTTCTACCACAAGACAAGAAGAATAGACCTAAAGGACATCAGCTTAATTTTTGTTCCTTTCGTAATTTCAAACGAAAGTCTTCCTCTTCCAAACAGTAACAGTCCAAGTCTTCTTGGAAGCCCAATCAGTCTTGGAACAAGGGGAAGCAATCAAAGAAACCCGCAGCTGAGTCTAAATCAGCATGAAGGGTTTGCCCCCGATCCGGGATTGGATCAAGTGGGGGGCAGACTTTCTCTGTTTTATCAAGCATGGATATGAGATGTCCCAGATCCCTGTGCTGTGAACATCGTATCTCAAGGCTACAAAATATAATTCAAGACTTTTTCCACCCAGAGGCAGATTCCACCTCTCAAGATTATCTGCAGACCAGATAAAAAGAGAGGCATTCTCGAATTGCGTTTGGGACCTTTCTTCCCTGGGAGTGATAGTTCCTGTAAGGGAACAGGGTCTAGGAATCTATTCAAATCTGTTTGTGGTTCCCAAAAAAGAGGGAACTTTTCATCCTATTCTAGGCCTAAAGTGTCTCAAAAGTTTCTCAGGTTACCGTCCTTCAAAATGGAAACCATTCTTTCTATTCTTCCTTTTGTCCAAGAGGGTCAGTTCATGATGACCATAGACCTGAAGGACACGTATCTTCATGTTCCCATCCACAGGGATCATCACAAATTTCTGAGATTCACCTTTCTAGACAAACACTTTCAGCTTGTGGCTCTTCTGTTTGGCCTTGCCACAAATCCCAGAATTTTCCTAAAGGTTCTGGGGGATCTCTTGGCAGTGATCAGGTCTCAGGGAATTGCAGTGGTGCCATACCTGGACGACATATTGGTTCAGGCACCATCTTTTCAACAAGAAAACTCTCATACAGAGATCTTGTTGTCTTTTCTACGTTCCCACGGTTGGAAAGTGAATCTGGAAAAAAGTTCCCTTGTCCTAGCTACAAGGGTGGTTTTCTTTGGGACCATAATAGATTCCCTATCTATGAAAAAATTTCTGACGAAAATCAGAAAATACAAGATTCTCTCCTCTTGCCTCTCTCTACAGTCTACTTTTCGGCCATCAGTGGCTCAATGTATGGAGGTAATTGGTCTGATGGTCGCTTCCATGAACATCATTCCCTTTGCTCAATTCCATTTGAAAGCTCTACAGTTATGCATGCTCAGACAATGGAACGGGGACCATTCAGATCTGTCTTAGAGGATAGATCTAGATCAGTTGACAAGAGACTGTCTCTCTCATGGTGGCTTTCTCAGGAGCTTCTGTCTCAGGGCACATGCTTCCAGAGACCTTCCTGGGTGATTGTAACCACGGACACCAGCCTGCTGGGCTGTGGAGCAGTCTGGGACTCGTTAAAGGCGCAGGGAATATCGACTCGGGATGAGTCTGCTCTGCCCATAAATATCTTGGAGTTGAGAGCGATTTACAATGCTCTAACGGCTTGGCCTCAGTTGTCCTTAGCCCGGTTTATCAGGTTCCAGTCTGACAATATCACCTCAGTGGCTTACATCAACCATCAGGGAGGAACTCAGAGTTCCTTAGCCATGGAGGATGTGGCTCGGATTGTTCAGTGGGCGGAAGCTCACAATTGCTGTCTTTCTGCCATCCACATTCCAGGTGTGGACAACTGGGAAGCGAATTTCCTGAGCAGACAGACATTTCATCCCGGGGAGTGGGCACTCCATCCAGAGGTGTTCTCCAGGTTAACACTCAAATGGGGAATGTCGGAGTTGGATCTGATGGCATCTCGGCAGAATGCCAAGCTTCCAAGGTACAGTTCAAGGTCGAGAGATCCGCAGGCTGCCCTGATAGATACTTTGGTGGTTCCTTGGGAATTCGGTCTGGCATATCTGTTTCCTCCATTTGCTCTCCTTGCTCGTATCAAACAGGAGAGAGCGTCGGTAATTCTAATTGCTCCTGCGTGGCCTCGCAGGATCTGGTATGCAGACCTAGTGAAGATGTCATCTCTTTCACCTTGGATGCTGCCTCTGAGGAAGGACCTTCTAACTCATGGTCCATTCCTTCATCCAAATCTCGTTTTTCTGAAGCTGACTGCTTGGAGACTGAACGCTTAGTTCTGTCTAAGCTTGGTTTTTCTGAGTCAGTCATTGAGATCATGATTCAAGCTCGCAAGCCTGTTAATAAAAAGATTTAGCATAAGGTATACCATAAATACCTTTATTGGTGAAAATCCAAGGGATACTCTTGGAGTAGGGTCAGGATTCCTAGGATTTTGTCTTTTCTCCAGGAAGGTCTGAAGAAAGGATTGTCAGCCAGTTCTCTGAAGTGTCAGATTTCTGCATCATCTATTTTGTTGCATAAGCGTCTGGCGGATGTGGCAGACGTTCAATCCTTTTGTCAGGCCCTGGTCAGAATCAGGGCTGTGTTTAAGTCTGTTGCTTCTCCTTGGAGCCTTAACCTTGTTCTTAAAGTTTTGCAGCAGGCTCCTTTTGAACCATTGCTTTCCATAGATATTAAGTTGTTATCTTGGAAGGTTTTGTTTCTTATTGCTATTTCTTCTGCTCAGAGAGTCTCGGAAATCTCGATTTGCAGTGTGATTCGCCTTACCTTATTTTTCATGCTGATAAGGCGGTCCTTTGTACTAAAGTGGGATTTCTCCCTAAAGTTATTTTAGATAGAAATATTAATCAGGAAATTGTTGTTCCTTCTCTATGTCCTAACCCTTCTTCTCATAAGGAGCGTTTGTTACACAACTTGGATGTTGTGCGTGCTCTAAAATTCTACCTACACACGACACAGGATTTTCGCCAGTCCTCTGCCCTGTTTGTTTGTTTCTCTGGAAAGCATAAAGGTCAGAAAGCTACTACTACTTCTCTTTCTCTCTGGTTGAGAAGTATAATTTATTTTGCTTGTGAGACTGCTGGTCAGCAGCTTCCTGAGAGGGCTGGCTCCTCTTCTTGGGCTTTCAAAAATGAAGCTTCTGTGGAACAGATTTGCAAGGCTGCAACTTGGTCCTCTCTGCATACTTTTTCCAAATTTGATACTTTTGCCTCGGTCAAGGCTTCTTTTGGGAGAAAGGTTCTTCAAGCAGTGATGCCTTCTGTTTAGGTCTGCCTGTCTTGTTCTCCCTCCCTAGTCATCTGTGTCATAATGTCCTTTAGCTTGAGTATTGGTTCCCACTAGTAATTGATGTTGTGGATTCTCCATACCTTAGGAAAGAAAACTAAATTTATGCTTACCTGATTAATGTATTTATTTCTGGATATGGAGAGTCCACAACCCCACCCTTAAATTTAAGAGATATTTTTTGTCTAAACCCCAGGCACCTCTTCACCTTTGTGTTATTCCTTTTTCCATTTCCCTTCGGTCGAATGACTGGGGATTATGGGTAGGGGAGTGACACTTAACAGCTTTGCTGTGGTGCTCTTTGCATCCTCCTCCTGACCAGGAGTGATATTCCCACTAGTAATTGATGACATTGTGGACTCTCCATAACTGAAAAGAAATACATTTATCAGTTAAGCATACATTTTGTTTTTGGAGTGTATGGGGAGGCAGTGTAGAGACTGTCAAAGGGGAGCAGCTGATGTAGATCGGTGACTTAGGTGGATGAGTCTAGCTGAAGCATTTATAATTTATTGGAGGGAGGAGATGATGTGTTTTGGAAGGCCATTTAGAAGTAGATTGCAATAGTCAATGTGTGACAAATTGAGGGAATTAATTAGTATTTTTGTAGTTTTTTTAGTAAGAAAGGGACGAATTCTGGAAATGTTGCACAGATATGAACGGCAGGATTTGGTGAGTGCTTGTATATATGGGTTGAATGTGAGTTCTGAGTCAAGTGTGACCCCAAGACAACGGACCTGAGGTGAGGTGTTGAGAATTTGGTCTCCAACCGTCAGAGAAATGTCAGGTGTTGTATGTCTCGAAAAATAAGCAGCTCAGTTTTGGAAAGATTGAAGGTAGTGTGAAGACATCCAAGAGGAAATTTCAGAGAGACAGTTGAAAGTCTGGTTGAGTAAAGAGGGAGAGATATCAGGAGCAGAAACATTGATTTGGATATCATCAGCAAATAAGTGGTACTGGAAGCCAAAGGAGGCTATACATTTTCCAAGGGAGGATGTATAGAGAGAGAAAGGCAAGGGACCCAAGACAGAGCTTTGCGGTACTCCAACTGAAAGAGGCCAAGGATCAGCAGATTTGTTGTTAAAGGAGACTGAAAATGAGAGGTATGAGGTAAACCAGGAGAGGGCTGTCTCTCGTATGCCAAATGAATGTAGTATTTTTAGGAGGAGAGGATGGTCAACTGTGTCAAAAGCAGCGGACAGGTCAAGAAGAATTAGTACGGAGAATTGGACTTTTGCTTTGGATGATAGCAGGTCTGTTACTTTAGTAAGAGCGGTTTCTGTTAAGTGTTTAGGGCGTAAGCATGCGTACACTTATGTGCATTTGTGTGTAGCTATCTTTAATGTAAATATTGCTGGAAAATTTCCTCAGCTTCAAGTTAAAAAAATAAAATAAAACATATTGTCTAAACTTTTTTAACTTTTCTTTCTGTAATAGAAGTGATTAATTAAAGGGATATGAAAATTCCCTCCAGGTATTTGCAATTTCTGCTATTCCACTTCTTAAATGCATGTCCCTGTGAAATACTCAGGTACATTGCTCTGGTTGGCAGAGAGTTGCTCAGAGATAATCTAAAGCCCATGGATGCAACATATAACAGCATTAGTGAGTATAACAAAACACATGTAAAACATATCTCATACATATACATATGTGTAAAATATTAGTTTATTATTGAAATAAATGTATACATATGGTATATGACAAGGTGTTGGACTGGGAAGGGATCAAAGGTGTGTGTATATATATATATATATATATATTTGTGTATTTGTATGAGTGTATGTACAGTATATGTCTATATGTATATTGGACAAATTTATACTTGAAACAACAACACACTCAAATCTATGCAAATCCACACAAATATATTTTCTCCTGAGAGAAGAACTATGCCATTTCAAGTATTTCGTAATGCAGCTTTGGGTTACCACTCTTGGTGTCGCACACCTTTGGGTTAGCGAGCGAGAAAATGCCAGAACATTGTTTTTGTAGTGCACATCTTAGAAGTCTATGGGTAGAGAGGTTTAGAGCAACCATGCTATCGGACTTCCAGATGTTAGCATGGCTGAGTCTTTTGCTTGCTTTTTTAAATTTTTTATTTTATTGAGGTTTATAGACATTAACAAATATGTATTTAAGGTCAGAACACAAGATTTACAATATCTCTTCGATGATAAAGAAATCGCATTGCTAACAGGTGCATAAAATCAAACCATGAAATCTCCATAGACAAACAATAGCAGTACAATGAAGAGCTCATTAGCACTGTCATAGGATGCCACCTTTTCTAAAAGTCAGTGTCTAACCTACTAGAGCTGCCTTGGTCAACTGTAAATGCTATTATTTGAAGCGTCTCAGAGCAACAACAGCCCAGCTACAAAGTGCTGAAGTGTGTAAAAGTTTTCTGTTGCATCACTCACTAAAGAGATCTAAACGGACTTATAAAGCAACATCAGCACAAGAACTGTGAGTCAGGAGCTTCATGAACTGGGTTTCCATGGATGAGCAGCATCAGCATGTGCAACGCCAATCGTCTGCTTGAGTGGTGTAAAACACATCACCACTGGACACTGGAGCAGTGGAAACGTTCTCTGGAATGATGAATCAAACATCACTATCATGCAATCTGATAGAATTATCTGGATATGGCGGATTCTACTGGAATGTATAGCGCCTACTGTAAAGTTTGGTGGAGGAGGGATAATGGTCTGGGGCTGTTTTTCAGAGTTTGGACTAGACCCCTTAGTCCCAGTGAATGGTCATCTCAATGCTACAGAATACAAGAATATTTTAGACTAGTCGAAGCTTCCAGCTTTGTGGTCCATGAAGAAATGTTTTGATGAGTTTGGTGCGGAGAAATTTGAGTGGCTGCACAGAGCCATGACCTCAACCCAGCTGAAAACTTTGGAATGAATTGGAATTCTGACTGAGAGCCAGATGTGGGAGAGCAAATTCATATTAATGCTGATTTTGGAATGGGATGTCAAACAAGCTCATAACGGTGTGATATTCTGGTGTCCACATACTTTTGGCCATACAGTGTATCTAAAAGATTTCTTGAAAAATAAAAGTTAAATGTTATGCTCTCCTCATTTTGACTTGCAAATTGAATGAATGGGTGTGGTAAATTAATTCAGTTTTTATAGCGTTTGGCTAAAAATTTCCTGTTGTCTTCACTTACTTAGATTTAACATGTCTGGGCAGTCATATATTGTTTTGTAATATTTGGCACAGTTAAGCACAGTTTAGATGATATGTAGCTAGGGTTCCTGGTTAGCTTCAGACCATCAGAACAGCTGCATCCAGTCTATACGTTTGCAATGAGGATCTAAAACTGGCTGAAAAAATGCTTGGAGCCTCCTGTGCGTGCGAGATAATCCTTGTTCAGATCAGGAGGTTTTTTGGAGGGGCTGCCCCGAGTATTAAAGGGACATAAACTGTTAGTGTATAATAAAAAATAAAATCTTTGGTTTGTACTGCTAGCTCTTACATTAATCTAAATTGGAAGATTTTGTCTTTTTTCCACTGCCCTAGACAGGTTTAAATTGATCCCGCAAAATACATTACGTTGACCCTGCAAAATTATACGCAGTGATTGCTTTCATCAGTGCAGGATCTCATTTATATCCTATCTATCTATCTATCTATCTATCTATCTATCTATCTATATATATATATATATATATATATATATATAGTGCCAAAAAGGTATTGCACTCCCAATCCACAATTTAGCAACAGCCAGGGTGCATATGTCAAAAAGAGTATGCAAAGATCATGATTTCCTTGGGTCATCACGCTGAGAATGTGCCTACACTGAAACATCACTTTTTTGGGGACATTTGATAAAGATGCTAGTACAGCATCGAGACGTCATGCCTTTTTCACAATTTTAATATGGATGATTAAAATTGTTTTTTTTAATTTAAATGCCCAGTGAGTGCTGTCTTATTTGGATCTTTATATATATATATATATATATATATATATATATATACCCACAGCTAAGTAGATAAAAAAAAAAAGCTGTACTACAAAGCAGTGACCATTTTTTTAGCAAAATGTACAATTTTTTTTTACAGTTTTTAGAGTCATTTGCATGCATATATTTTGCAATCAGTCCTTAATTGCTTAGATTTATTTTGCCTATGTAAAATTAATTTTATGTTTTAAAGCAAATCCTCTTGTTCTTTTTAATCCCATACATTTTAGTTTTGAAGGGTTTCCAATTTTGATAGCCAATCCAACCCATACACAATGTAAAAAACTCTGTCTTCCAACATGTTTTTTATTTTATTATTGTACTAGCACCAATAAAAGGGTTAAACACATGGTTAAAATTGGCTCCGTGCAGCAGTGCACTACTGGGCCTTAGCTAAACACATCTAGTGAGCCAATGACAAGAGGCATATTTGTGTAGTCACCAATTAGCAGATAGTAATGCATTGCTGCTCCTGAACTTTCCTAGCTATGCTTTTATATTTTTTAATATACATACAGTATATATATATATATATATATATATATACCAAGAGAACTAAGAACATTTGATAATTGAAGTACGTTGAAAAGCTTCTTAAAATTGCATGCTCTCTTTAAACCATGAATGTTTCATTTTGACTGTCCCTTTAAAATTCATACATAGAGAGGTACTAGTGCAAACTTCTATTGGTGTGCCTGCAGTTGTGTTGGGATTAGTCCATATAAACACTGCAAGTATCATAAAATACAATTATTCACATGTTTTGCATTAGATTTTAAATAAATCAAGGTCAGTGAATAATAATGATTCTGCCCTTCTTTGGCAATGTGAAAAGTTTACTGGATATCACATCTTCCATATAGATTTTTTTAATTGGTAATCTGATAGCCAAGAATAAAATATAGTAACCTCATTACTGGAAGAAAGGCTAGATACATATAACAGATCTGCAAGCAGAGGAAAGGGTTCCCACGTTCCTCCCACTGCACATCTGTGTAACTGATATTCTGTTTAACTCTTCTACTGCTGTGATGCTTTATATTAGACTGAATTGTGTATCAATTTAGCTGTACAAGTAAAGACATCTAGCAGAGTCATCCAATATGAAAATAATTTAAATGGAGGGGAATAAAACACATTAAAAAAGATTATGTGCAGTGAAATGGTTGTAAATAAATCATCATAATAAAATATTTAACCAATACAGCTTATTTGTGGATGAAAAACCTTCTGTTCTAACTATTTCACTGCTGCTACACTATTAAAGGGATAGAAAGGTCAAAATTGAAGGCCCAGATTACAAGTGGCGCACTAATGATAGCGGTAGACGCGATAAGCAGTATCACTGGACCGCTCTAACATTAGTGCGCAACTTTTTATTCCATGGTAAAGATTTACTAGAGATGGGTTAATGTGGCTGATATTGCTCTAGCACAGGGATTTTCAAACCTGTTCTCAGACCTCCCTATCAGGCCAGAATTTTAGGATATCTGAACTGGGGCACAGGGGAAATAATACGCTGGTTATTAACTTGCTCTCACCAAAGGTAATCCTGAAAATCTAGCCTGTTAGGGAAACCTGAGGACAGGTTTAAAAACCCATGCTCTAGCACAACCTATACTTTCAATGAATATCGCAACCCCTTTAAATAACGCCGGTATTACAAATTGAACGTTATAGGATATGCTTGAGCAAAAGCCAATATTGTACTAGAATATTTAGCACAATTTGAGACACTGAAGTAAAGTGTAAGGGTTAAAAAAAATTCCCAAAACACATCAGAAACATATTAAAAAAAAAACTATTACACTCATATATATACTTTTTAATAAAGTTGTTAAAAGGAATATGGTATATGTCACCCTGGCATCAAGATTTGCAAGTGAGTTTACGCCTGGGTTAGGTTCCAGAAGGAATGGTTGTAAATTGAAACCCAGTTTATAATGTAAGTCAATGGGAAGTGTGGGAGATAGGTTCTAGGTTCCTCTCAAAATTGTCATAAGTAACACCTAATACATTATTTTTAAAGCTTTGAAATTAGGACTTTAAATGCTAAACAGCATTATAAACCTAATAAAATAATCACACAACACAGAATATATAATTAAACTAAGTTAAATGAACAAAAACATTTGCTAAACAGCATTATAAACCTAATAAATAATCATACAACACAGACTTCACTTGCATTTTTCTGCAAACAGTTCATTCTATGCATTCTGGACTGATTTATAGACAGGAAGATCGTGTTCCTTTGAAATCTGCTCGATAGCTCAGGTCTGGTTAAACTGATTAATTTCAGCTTCCTTGGCTTTGCTGCAACACAAGCGGACAGCTCCACATACTGGCTATTTTATTAAATGCACTGCTTCTCAATGTTTTCAATAGCAGTCATATGACTGGAAAAAAAGGTTATTATTCTGAAACGGTGTAAATTGAACCGTTGTAAAACGAGGGCCACCTGTATATATAATGTGTGTATGTATGCATGTCTATTGGTGTGTATTTATGTGTTTTTATGTGTAAATATGTATGTTCACACATATATACTTACTTTTGTGTCTTTGACAGTCAAATACCTTGAAGCATGCAATATCATTTTTATTTATTTTAATATGTTTTAATGTGTTTTGAATAGAAATACTTTAAGTTCCTTTAAAAAAAAAAGTTATTTTTATTTTTAAATAGATATTTATATATCTTTATATACATATAGATATAGGTTTTAATGATATATTTTACAAAAAATATATTTATATATATATAAATATCTATTTAAAAATAAAAATAATATTTTCATCTATGCGAAGAACATAGGAATGTAAAGTATTCCTAAAACACCCTCAGCTTTAGTGCCCTTGATCTAGCGCAGTGTCGGGTTGGCGCATGAGGGATAACATAGTTTTTTGCAGCATGCCCCATATTTCATTATTAGAATATCTCAGTGGTGTATTCCAAATAATATTAGTACATCTCAGCAGTATCCTCCAGTAATATTAGTACAGTTTATGGATTATGAATATTAATAATTAATAGAATTTAGATTAATATTCAATTAAATCGTCTGTTATCCTAGATATGGCTACAATATTATTTGGAAATTAACCTTAAAGGGCCACTGTAAGTAAATATTTTCAATGCCTGTTACTAACTAACTACCCCAAATACGCTTTTTATCAATAGCATTTCATTAACATATCTCTACCGTATATCAGAAATCTTGTCTGCAAATTTAATTGTTTTCCAAACCCACTCCGTGGGTATTCTTTGTTCTGTACCAATCCGTTTACAATACCTAGGTTTCAAAATGGCGCTTTAAACACAAAGTTATTGGTTTAAGTATTTTGAACATGCAGTGCTGAAAATAGTGGGCAGGATAACGTGACCTCATCGGCGAATAAAAGATATAACTTTTAGAACGTTATGAAACTTCGTTTTGGAGAAAATATAGGGCAGTAGGTGTTAATTAATGTTTATTAACTTTAATATGTTAGTTGTTTAGCTTAAAAATTATAACAGAAAGTAATCCTTTAACTCAAAATGAATTAACTGTCCAATATCACAATTAAATTTACTAGAACAACTTATAATTAGCCAGTAACATTAACCAATTAAACATATGGCTTATTTAACATTGTTTGGTTTACAAATATAAACCGAATATTACAATACAAATCTTGCCAATCCTCATCAACCACAGCAATATATACCTTATTAACAATTCAATATATCAATCAGTACAGCATTATTAAGTCTGCCAGAGACTTGTTCAAAAGAAGGCCCCCAAAACAAAGTGTGTTTCTCCAACACAGAAGTGTAATTTCCTTAATAAAACTTTGGGTCATTTTTATATGGCCTATTTAATTTGACCGAGCATATATTTATATATTAAATACTAGACATGGGTATAATTTTATATCTGATAATATATAATATACATATATATTTAATGTATGCTTCCAAGAGTTTCCTATTTATGGTATATATAGGGCAGTCTATTGTGGTGACGGAACCACCGAACCACCCTGCCATTTTCAGAAAGGGCAGTCTATTGTGGTGACTGAACCACCCTGCCATTTTCAAAATCCACCTGGATGCAGCTTACGCTGCATCCAGGTGGATTCCGAAAATGGCAGGGTGGTAAAAGAATCCATCTGGATGCAGCTTATGCTGCATCCAGATGGATTCTTTCACAACCCTGCCATGCAGGGGGATTCCAAAAAAAGCAGGGTGGTGAAAGAATCCATCCAGGTGGATTCTTTCACCACCCCTTTTGCACTCTCTCCCCCCTCTCTTTTGCACTCTCTCCCCCCTCTCTTTTGCGCTCTCTCCCCCCTCTCTTTTGCTCTCTCTCCCCTTCTCTTTTGCTCTCTCTCCCCCTTCTCTTTTGCTCTCTCTCCCCCTTCTCTTTTGCTCTCTCTCCCCCTTCTCTTTTGCTCTCTCTCCCCCTTCTCTTTTGCTCTCTCTCCCCCTTCTCTTTTGTTCTCTCTCTCTCCCCCATCTCTTTTGATCTCTCCCCCATCTCTTTTGATCTCTCCCCCCTCTCTTTTGCTCAATCCCCCTTCTCTTTTGATCTCTCCCCCTCTCTGTTGCTCTCTCCCCTCTCTTTTGCTCTCTCTCCCCTCTCTTTTGCTCTCTCTCTCTCTCTCCCCACTCTTTTGCTTTCTCTCTCCCCACTCTCTTTTGCTCTCTCTCCCCTATCTGTGTTGTTAATAAAACAAAAAAAACAAAAATTGAACTACAGAAAAAAATAAACAAATAAAACCTAATCCCTATTAAAATAAAAAAGCCCCCCAAAATAAAAACACCCCCTAATATAATGCTATACTACCAATAGCCCTTAAAAGGGCTTTTTGTAGGGCATTACCCTAAGTTAAACAGCTCTTTTGCAGTTACCAAAAATTCTAAGTCCCCCCTAACAGTAAAACCCACCACCCACCAAAATAAATAAACCTAGCGCTCAAAAAACCTAAACTATCCATTGCCCTGAAAAGGGCATTTGTATGGGCATTGCCCTGAAAAGGGCATTCAGCTCTTTTGCTGCCTATCCCTAAGCTAAAAAAAAACCTAAGTCTAACCCCCAAATATTAAACCTAAGTTACAGAAAATAAAAAAATATATTACAGAAAATAAAAAACAAATTACCAAAGTTTACAAAATTAAACCTAATCCCTATAAAAATAAAAAAGCCCCCCAAAAATAAAAACACCCCCTAATCTAAGAATAAAATGCCAGTAGCCCTTAAAAGGGCTTTTTGCAGGGCATTGCCCCAAGATAAATGTCTCTTTTACATTAAAAATACACAAAGTCCCCCCCTAACAGTAAACCCCCCACCCACCAAACCCCCAAAATTAAAGAACCTAACTCTAAAAAACCTAAACTACCAATTTCCCTGAAAAGGGCATTTGTTTGGGCATTGTCCTTAAAAGGGCATTTAGCTCTTTTACCGCCCATCGCTAATTTAAATAAAACAAACCCCCCCTAAAAACCCTTAAAAACACCTAAGTCTAACCCTCAGGTTGGTACTCGCCGTTCCTGAAGTCCGGCGGAGAAGGTCCTGTTCCAGGCGGTGAAGTCTTCTTCCAAGCAGCGACCTCTTCTTTTTTCTTCCAGGAACAATCCAGCGCAGACCGGCGACCCTGGAGCTGAAGACCGGCGACCCTGGAGCTGAAGACCGGTGATCCTGGAACTGAAGACCGGCGACCTTGGAGCTGAATACCAGCGACCGCGGAGCCATGGAGTAAAATAAACCCTAAGCTAGCTACAATATAACTAATAGTTACATTGTAGCTAGATTAGGGTTTATTTTTATTTTACAGGCAAGTTTGTATTTATTTTAACTAGGTAGAATAGTTATTAACTATTTACTAACTACCTAATACAAATTTACCTGTAAAATAAAACCTAACCTAAGTTACACTAACACCTAATACTACACTACAATTAAATACAATTAAATAAATTAAATACAATTACCTAAATTACAAAAAAACAAACATTAAATTACACAAAATAAAAAACAAATTACAACATATTTAAACTAATTACACCTAATCTTATAGCCCTATCAAAATAAAAAAGCCCCCCCCCCCAAATAAAAAAAACCCTAGCCTAAACTACCAATAGCACTTAAAAGGGCCTTTTGTGGGGCATTGCCCCAAAGAAATCCGCTCTTTTACCTGAAAAAAAAAATACAAACAACCCCCCAACACTAAAACCCACCACCCACATAACCAACCTCCCAAATAAAACCTAAGCTCCCCATTGCCCTGAAAAGGGCATCTGGATGGGCATTGCATTTAGCTCTATTGCGGCCCAAAGCCCTAACCTAAAAATAAAACCCACCCAATAAACCCTTAAAAAACCTAACACTAACCCCTGAAGATGCACTTACAGTTTTGAAGATCCAACATCCATCCTCAACGAAGCTGGGAGAAGTCCTCATCGAAGCGGCAAGAAGTCCTCAACGAAGCCAGGAGAAGTCTTCATCGAAGCTGGGAGAAGTGGTCCTCCAGACGGGCAGAAGTCTTCATCCAGACGGCATATTCTATCTCCATCATCCGGGGTGGAGCGGCTCCATCTTCAAGACATCTGGCTCGGGCATCCTCTTCCAACAAAGTCTTCTTCCAGAATGAATATCTCTTTAAGTGACATCATCCAAGATGGCGTCCCTTAGATTCCGATTGGCTGATAGAATTCTATTAGCCAATCGGAATTAAGGTTGAAAAAATTACATTGGCTAATGTAATCAGCCAATAGGATTGAACTTCTATTGGCTGATTGGAACTGAAACTGATTGGATTGCATCAGCCAACAGGATTTTTTCAACCTTAATTCCGATTGGCTGATAGAATTCTATCAGCCAATCGGAATCTAAGGGACGCCATCTTGGATGACGTCACTTAAAGAGATATTCATTCTGGAAGAAGACTTCGTAGGAAGAGGATTCACCGTGCCGGATGTTTTGAAGATGGAGCCGCTCCGCGCCGGATGAAGATAGAAGATGCCGTCTGGAGGACCACTTCTCTCGGCTTGGGTGAAGACTTCTCCCGGCTTCATTGAGGACTTCTTGCCGCTTCGATGAGGACTTCTCCTGGCTTTGTTGAGGATGGACGTCGGATCTTCAAAACTGTAAGTGGATCTTCAGGGGTTAGTGTTAGGTTTTTTTAAGGGTTTATTGGGTGGGTTTTATTTTTAGGTTAGGGCTTTGGGCCGCAATAGAGCTAAATACCCTTTTAAGGGCAATGCCCATCCAAATGCCCTTTTCAGGGCAATGGGGAGCTTAGGTTTTTTTAGTTAGGGTTTTATTTGGGGGGTTGGTTATGTGGGTGGTGGGTTTTAGTGTAGGGGGGTTGTTTGTATTTCTTTTTTCAGGTAAAAGAGCTGATTTCTTTGGGGCAATGCCCCACAAAAGGCCCTTTTAAGGGCTATTGGTAGTTTAGTTTAGGCTAGGGTTTTTTATTTTGGGGGGGGGGCTTTTTTATTTTGATAGGGCTATTAGATTAGGTGTAATTAGTTTAAATATCTTGTAATTTGTTTTTTATTTTGTGTAATTTAATGTTTTGTTTTTTTTGTAATTTACTTAATTGTATTTAATTTATTTAATTGTATTTAATTTAGGTCATTTATTTAATTGTAGTGTTAGGTGTTATTGTAACTTAGGTTAGGTTTTATTTTACAGGTAAATTTGTATTTATTTTAGATAGGTAGTTAGTAAATAGTTAATAACTATTTAGTAACTATTCTACCTAGTTTAAATAAATACAAACTTGCCTATAAAATAAAAATAAACCCTAAACTAGCTACAATGTAGCTATCGGTTATATTGTAGCTAGCTTAGGGTTTATTTTATAGGTAAGTATTTAGTTTTAAAAAGGAATTATTTAGTTATTAATAGTAGGTTTTATTTAGATTTATTTTAATTATATTTAAAGGGACACTGTACCCAAAAATTTTCTTTCGTGATTCTGATTGAGCATGAAATTTTAAGCAACTTTCTAATTTACTCCTGTTATCAAATTTTCTTCATTCTCTTGGTATTTTTATTTGAAATGCAAGAATGTAAGTTTAGATGCCGGCCCATTTTTGGTGAACAACCTGGGTTGTCCTTGCTGATTGGTGGATAAATTCATCCACCAATAAAAAAGTGCTGTCCAGAGTACTGAAACCAAAAAAAATCTTAGATGTCTTCTTTTTCAAATAATGATAGCAAGAGAACGAAGAAAAATTGATAATAGGAGTAAATTAGAAAGTTGCTTAAAATTGCATGCTCTTTCTGAATTACAAAAGAAAAAATGTGGGTTCAGTGTCCCTTTAAGTTAGGGGGTGTTAGAGTTAGACTTAGGTTTAGGGGTTAATAAATTTAGTATAGTGGTGGCGACGTTGGGGGCGGCAGATTAGGGGTTAATAAATGTAGGTAGGTGGCAGTGATGTTAGGGCGGCAGATTAGGGGTAAATAATATTTAGTCAGAGTGATGGGGGAACAATATAGGGTTGGGTGTTTGCACAATATGCTCTTAAAATTGAAACAAGTCTCTTATCCACATACCGCTTGCATATTTTGGCAGTTACCACTTAGAAACAAATAGATACGGGGAAGTTGACCCCCACAACAAACCCCTAATTGTTTCAAGATGAGGAACCTTCACACCAAGTATATATAGCTGAGGCAGTACTAAATAGTCCAAAATAAAAAGACTCACCACATTCCTGTTGCTAGGTGCAGTCCTCCTGCTCTCTCCTTGGTGTGGTATATCCGTATCGGTATTTCCTCCACTTGTGCTTTTCTTCCTTTACCTGATTGGCAGACGGCTAGCAGGTGCCTCCTGGTGGTCTGAAAATGCCCAAGCAGAGTGGTATGGAATATTACCTCCGCAGCAAGGTATAAAAAGTTAAACTCGCTCTCTGTGCTCACTGTGGCCAGTGCTTAGCAAATTTTTCTGAGAAAGAAAGTTGTCAGGAGCACCAGAGTGTGAGTAAAAATTAAGCTTTATTTAAACAAAGGGTTTGAGTTACCCCAGGGTAAGAGACAAAATAAATGTAAATTGAAAAACAGTGACAAAAAAAGACTGACCGATTTCGGCGTCCGCCTTACTCCTAGCCTGCTTAAAAACTGACTGTTGGTTACCAGTTTAAAAACCCATCCCTGCAATTCAATTGGTTCTAATATTCACACCTCTTTCTTAAACCACCAATGTAGAGGTTCTAACGTTATGACACCTGTGCTGTCTTTGAATGGTCAGCCCATAAACTGATTGGTTAAACATTTGTTACCTTAATGGCCATGTGATGTTATGTATGTCAAAGTATAAAAAGTGTAAAAATCTATATAAGCCTAGATCCCTGCACAGTATTTATAGGATGTAGCAAGCATTACAACATTAACTTCTCACTGCCTTAGTGAATGCTCACTGTTATTGTGCTGTTAACCGCTCTTTATATTGCAGTCAAACATGGCCAGAGTGGCCCAATTTCTCTCTGTGGGGGTTTGCGCTGGCACTACACGCTAGCGATTTAACATTATACAGCAGCCGCTCAGATCGGTTTTATAACCCCTCCTGTCAGTGCTGGCTGCTTTGTTTATACTGAAACTGTGACGTGAACAATCCTCCTGTTTCGATTCAACAGGCTCCGCCCCTTAGTTACAGTCTAAACATTGGCGTGTTGGCCCCACCTCTCTCTAGAGGATTGAACGCAGCTATTTTGCTGCAACTGTTTTGGTCAGCTGTGTAACCCCTTCTATTAGTGTCGGCTGCTTTGTTTGCTAGAGGTGTGACTCAGGCGATCAACCCACAACTCATCCAATCTGTGTCTGTAGTTTACCGGTATCTGCTTAGCAGCTGACTGCGTCTATCTATGGTTTTAATGATGTATAGAAAAAATAATATTTAATCGCCATGTACAGACAAATGTTTAAAGGAGGGATTGTAGAGACATGGTGCAGCGTATTTTACATCATAGCTGTATACCTGACTCTTATGCCCATAACTTGCAAAAAAATAAAATAAAATAAATGTAACATTCTCGTATCTACTCTTCTTATGTGTGTGTGTGTGTGTGGGGGGCTGCAACTGAAATTGTGTGCGGTTGCTGCAGGGTTAACTGACTATCCTCCCGTACTGTCCACACTTCTTTGAGTAACCTGATCACTAAATTTCCCTAGTACAATATTCACTAATATGACTGTTTAGTGAAGGGTGGATATGAATGATTGAATTTCCCTCTCAATATCAAGTGTCCTAATGGGGAGAAAGATGATCACCAAAAATTGATTAGATCAAATTCCAAATTTAGACCTTCTGGAACTCTGGTTTTTAACCGGAAGATCCAGAAGGCCTCTCTTTCACCCAATTTACGAGTTCTGTCTTCCCCTCTGCTTTGTACGGGCACTCTCTCAATGATGGTCCATGTGAAGAATCTGGGGTCTTTTTGGTGTACACCTGAGAAATGGTTAATTAAGGGTGTTGTTAATAAACCTGCCCTTATATCTGCCAGATGTTCTTTTATCCTGACTCTTGCCTCCCTGGTCGTTAGACCTACATACTGGAGGGCACAGTGAGTGCACGAGATTAGATATACTACAAAATTCGATCGACAGTTCAGGCAAAGGCTCTTTTGAAAGCTCTCTCCAGTGACAAGAGACACAAATGTGTCCCCTACTGTCACTCTTTCACATGCCTTGCAAGAAAAGTCATTGCATCTAAAGGTGCCATTTAGTCTAAGCCAAGCGGAGCCGCTTGTTTCCTCTTGTTTTAATTTGGTAGGGGCTATTATGTTGCCTATCGTCCTGTTTCTTTTATATGTAAATCTTATACCTTCCATTACTGTTTCTTTTAAAGCATCATCAGCTAAGAGCAATTGGTAGTTGTTCTTGATTATCTCACAAATCTGATTGTATTGTTTTGAGTAGTCAGTTGTAAATTGAATTTTTTTATAATCCTGTTTTTCCTGTCTACTCCTACCTTTGTTCTTGTTTCTATCTTTATTTTTAGCTTGTTTGAGAAGATCCTCTCTATTGATTCTGCTCACAATGTTCCTTTCCTTGGTCACTACCGACCGCTTGTAGCCTCTCTCCACTAGCCTATCTGTTAGTTCATCTGCTTGTTTCTCATATGTGTGATGGCTAGTACAATTTCTCTTCAAGCGGATGAACTGACCTCTTGCTACCCCTTTAAATACTCCCTTTGGATGACAACTTGACGCGTGTAGGAGGGAGTTCCCTGTTATGGGTTTGCGATAAGTTTCTGTGTTAATCTTCTGGCCTGTCTGTCCTTTCAATGTGATGTCCAAAAAGTTTACTGTATGTTCCTGTATGTCTGAGGTAAAGCTAATGCCTACAGAGTTTTGATTCAGTCCCTCTATGAAGTTCTCAAGATCCTCTCTTGATCCTTTCCATATGAAAAGGAGATCGTCGATATAGCGCCTGTACCACACTATTTCCTGCCTGAAGGGGTTTCGCTTTCCAAAGACGTGGGAGAGCTCCCACCAAACCATGAAAAGGTTGGCGTAAGAGGGGGCGCGGAGCGGCTCCATCTTCAAGACATCTGGCGCGGGCATCCTCTTCCAACAAAGTCTTCTTCCAGAATGAATATCTCTTTAAGTGACATCATCCAAGATGGCGTCCCTTAGATTCCGATTGGCTGATAGAATTCTATTAGCCAATCGGAATTAAGGTTGAAAAAAATCACATTGGCTGATGCAATCAGCCAATAGGTTTGAGCTTGCATTCTATTGGCTGATTGGAACTGAAACTGATTGGATTGCATCAGCCAATAGGATTTTTTCAACCTTAATTCCGATTGGCTGATAGAATTCTATCAGCCAATCGGAATCTAAGGGATGCCATCTTGGATGACGTCACTTAAAGAGATATTCATTCTGGAAGAAGACTTCGTAGGAAGAGGATTCACCGTGCCGGATGTTTTGAAGATGGAGCCGCTCCGCGCCGGATGAAGATAGAAGATGCCGTCTGGAGGACCACTTCTCTCGGCTTGGATGAAGACTTCTCCCGGCTTCATTGAGAACTTCTTGCCGCTTCGATGAGGACTTCTCCTGGCTTCATTGAGGATGGACGTCGGATCTTCAAAACTGTAAGTGGATCTTCAGGGGTTAGTGTTAGGTTTTTTTAAGGGTTTATTGGGTGGGGTTTATTTTTAGGTTAGGGCTTTGGGCCGCAATAGAGCTAAATGCCCTTTTAAGGGCAATGCCCATCCAAATGCCCTTTTCAGGGCAATGGGGAGCTTAGGTTTTTTTAGTTAGGGTTTTATTTGGGGGGGTTGGTTATGTGGGTGGTGGGTTTTAGTGTAGGGGGGTTGTTTGTATTTTTTTTCAGGTAAAAGAGCTGATTTCTTTGGGGCAATGCCCCGCAAAAGGCCCTTTTAAGGGCTATTGGTAGTTTAGTTTAGGCTAGGGTTTTTTTATTTTGGGGGGCTTTTTTATTTTGATAGGGCTATTAGATTAGGTGTAATTAGTTTAAATATCTTGTAATTTGTTTTTTATTTTGTGTAATTTTTTTTTTTTTTTTTTAATTTTAAATTTTTTCTTTATTGAGAACCAAAAGTACATACAGTCGGTTAACCAAGGAAAGAAATTACTTTCCACAAACACATCAAAACAAGTACATAGTTTTAACATATAACAATTAGGCGTATTGCAGAGTTATATAAATCCATATACATTATAAGCAATATTTGTGCTTCTATTCAGTCAATGTGAAGTGTCTACAATGTACCTAGAGGTCTCGGATAGCGGAGTATAACTCCAGTGTCGTAATAATAAGGTTGTAAGTGACAGTTATAACCACGTTTCTCAATTAACATGTCGGTCTCTGGTTCAACATGGTCATTCGGTGGTGTTGTGAGTGAGGGATAGGTCATAGGGTAGGTAGGGAGGGAGTCATCTCATGGGAGGGGGTGGGGAAGTTCAGGTGAGAAGAGGGGAGGGGGGTTAGGATAAAGAGCGCGTTAGTGGTGATGGAGACATAAAGAAAGGGAATGGGGGAGAGAGGAGAAAAAAAAAAAGGGGGGGTTAGACTACCTGTGCGCAATGTCCCCTGGCCCAACTGCCTAGGGGGAGGGACAGCGGCATGTAAGTCCATATGGGTCTACTGAATCTGAATCCAGTCATCCCAAATTGCCCAGTAAACCTCCATTCGCTCTAGCGAGCTATATGCAAATTTTTCCATGTTGACCAAGTATTGTATTACCTCACAGACTTCCGAAATTGTGGGTGAGGTAACCTGTTTCCAGGCTCTGGCAATACAAAGTTTGGTGGCTGCCATCACATAGATCACCAGTTGCTTGCTACATTTGGGGAGAGTTTTATCCAGGATATGGAAGAGGGCCACCCTTGGCGTCAGCTGTATAGTCAGATTCATAGAATGCAAGAGTGTCTCAACATCTTTCCATAGATCTTTTATCTTTGGGCATGACCACCACACATGAGAGTTGGAGCCTTCCCTTCCGCATAATCTCCAGCAACCTGGAGACACATTAGGAAACATTCTCGACAATTTGGTGGGTACTCTGTACCATTGTAGCATTAGTTTCATATAACTTTCGAAGATCGTTATGCAATGGATTGTTTTTTTTTGTCAGTTCGATCGCCGCTTTCAGCTCCATATCTGATATGTTTAAGGCCAACTCCTTGCACCACATTTTGATTTGACTCGGGAGGCCCTCTGAGTGATCCTGTAGCATGGTTTTGTAGTGGAATGTGAGGGGCTTCAACGTCCCCATCTCAAGCAGCCATCTTTCTTCCCATTTAGAATGGGGTCTGAGAATCTGAGTGCCAAATTTCCAGGAGCGAAGTAAGCTGAGTACCCTGCAGCATTCAAAGTAGAGCCATAAAGGAGAACCGCTTAGTGAGTCGAGTACTTGATGGACTGTCATAAGCTTACCATTTGAAAACAGATGCTCCACCATGTCCATATTGTGTTGTATCCAAAATTCAAGATGGATACTCGGTAGATCCCAGAGAAGACCCCTCATCTGGTGAATCGGTGAGGGGTGTGGGGCAATCTCCGTATGATGCCTAAGTTCATGCCACATTTTAACATTTTGTTGTACTATGGGGTTAGGAACCCTATCTACCAGCTGCTTGTGTTTATGGACCCAGAGAACACTTGGTAAGTCCAGGCCTTCAGGTAGGTGTAGTTCCTCTATTTTGAACCATTTCGGTTTCTCTCTAGTCGGGCCCCAGGCCGTGATCTGTGATAGTCTAGCGGCCTCATAGTAAAGGAATATATTTGGAAAAGCTACTCCGCCTTTAGAGAACTCTCTCTGCATGGTTTTGTAGCCAATCCTAGGCATCTTTTCCCCCCATACATACTTAGAGAAAATTCGGTGAATTTGTTGTAATGTGCCATGCGGGATGTTCAGTGGGATACATCGGAATAGGTACAGCGCTTTAGGAAGCAATGACATTTTCACCGTGGCAATACGTCCCATCCAAGAGATTTCTCTGAAATCCCATCTGTGCGTTAAAGTCTGTAACTCAATGATGAGGGCATCAAAGTTTAGAGAGAGGATGGCATCTAGGTCTGCGCTTAAGTGAATACCTAGATGTTTGATGGACGTTGCGGACCAATGGAAGTCATACGTTTCACGTAGGCTCAGGAGTTGGTCATCGGGCAAGTTGATACTCTATGCCTCTGTTTTTGAGACGTTTATCTTGTAGTAGCTCAGAAGGCTAAACTGTTCTAAGGCAGTAAAAACTGCCGGAACTGAACTTTGGGGGTTTGTGAGAAAGAGAGTAACGTCGTCTGCATACAGTGCAATCTTTTCCTGACTAGAGCTTACCGGTAATCCCTCAATAGCAGGCGACATTCGAATCAGTTCCGCCAATGGTTCCATGACCAGGGCAAATAGCAAGGGGGATAATGGACAGCCTTGCCTGGTGCCATGGGAAATATTAAAGGGGGGAGAGCAAAAGCCCAACCCTCTTACTCTGGCACTTGGATTAGAGTACAAAACTCTAATCATGGTTATGGCTTCGGGTGGGAAACCAAACGTGTCCAAGACTCTCCACATATACTCCCATCTTACCCTGTCAAACGCTTTTTCGGCATCTAATGACAGGGCCAGAAGGGGGACAGCTTGTCTCTTCGCCTCAGAAAAGATAGATATCAATCGTCTCGTATTGTCCGGTCCCTGCCGGCCGTTCACAAATCCAACCTGGTCTGTATTGATTAACCCTGGCAGCAGGGGAGACAGTCTTTCCGCGAGAATTTTAGAGTATAATTTTGTGTCTACATTAATAAGTGAAATGGGACGGAAATTGCCACAAAGGGACGGGTCTTTACCCGGCTTTGGAATCGCAACTATAGTTGCTTCAAGATATTCTTTTAGTATCTGTCCTTCAGATCTGATTTCGTTGTACGCGTGGCAGAGTACGGGTTTGAGTTGTGCCTGTAACTTTTTGTACAGTTGCCCCGGGAACCCATCCGGGCCCGGGGCTTTACATAGATATTGACGGCAGATAAGAGCCATAGGCCCAGCAAGTCTGCCCCACCTTACCTAACAGTATAAACTTATCTAGTTCGTAGGATAGCCCTATGCTTGTCCCATGCATTTTTAAAGTCCCCCACAGTGTTTGTTGCTACTACCTCTTGAGGAAGTTTATTCCATAAATCAATCACTCTTTCTGTAAAGAAGTGCTTCCTCAAATTACTCCTGAATCTACTACCCTTTAGCTTGAGCTCATGACCCCTTGTTCTTGAATTTTCCATTTTATGTAAAATACCCACAGCCTCAGTTTTACTAAACCCTTTAATGTACTTGAAAGTTGCTATCATATCACCTCTTTCCCTTCTCTCCTCTAAGCTATACATATTTAGGTCATTGAGCCTATCCTGGTAAGTTTTATTTTTTAGACCATGTACCATTTTGGTAGCCCTCCTTTGCACAGATTCAAGTTTGTTAATATCCTTCTGAAGATATGGCCTCCAGAACTGCACACAATACTCAAGATGAGGCCTAACTAATGATCTATAAAGTGGCATAAGAACCTTACTATTTCTGCTGCAAATACCTCTACCAATACATCCAAGCATTCTGCTAGCCTTACTCGCTGCCTTACTACATTGTTTACTAAGTTTTAAATCATCTGAAATAATAATTCCCAAGTCCTGTTCCTCGTCTGTAACAGTCAGTAAAGTGTCATTGAGTCTGTAATTAACATTTGGATTTTTCTTCCCTAAATGCATTATTTTACACTTTGCTGTGTTAAACTTTAGATCCCAGTCGTTTGTCCAATCCTCCAATTGTTGTATATCACTTCTCATTTTGTCTACCCCCCCTGGAACATCCACTCTGTTGCAAATTTTTGTATCATCTGCAAAGAGACATACTTTCCCCTGTAGCCCTTTGCTGATATCGCAGATAAATATGTTAAACAAAACAGGCCCCAGAACTGACCCCTGAGGAACACCACTAGTAACAGCCACCTCTGCTGAATGAACTCCATTTACTAAGACACTTTGTTTTCTGTCCTTAAGCCAGCATTCCACCCAGTTCACAATTTTTGAATCTAGACCAAGGAGATATAGTTTGTGAATAAGTTTATTGTGTGGGACGGTGTCAAATGCTTTGCTGAAATCTAGATATGCTACATCAACTGCTCCTCCCTTGTCTAATACTTTTGTTACATAATCAAAGAAGTCAATTAGATTAGTCTGACATGATCTCCCTGAAGTAAAACCATGCTGATTTTGGTCCTCTAAATTGTTTGTCTTTATGTAAGTCATAATTCTTTCCTTTAAGAGGCTTTCCATTAATTTCCCTACTACTGAATTTAAACTAACTGGCCTGTAGTTGCCAGATTCTTCTCTACTGCCCTTTTTATGAAGAGGTATTACATTTGCTATTCTCCAATCATCTGGGACAGCTCCTGTTAATAGTGACTGATTAAACAGATCAGTTAATGGGACAGTTAGCACTGAACGAAGTTCTTTTAAAACCCTTGGATGAATATTATCAGGACCCACTGCCTTTGTAACATTTATTTTTGATAATGCTAACAAAACCTCATCCTCTGTAAAAAGATTACTGTTAAGCTTGTTTCTATTTATCAGTCTTTAACTGTTTAATTGCCATTCCAAGTTCCATCTCAGTGATAGGTTCAATTAGCTTACCCTTGTCCTCCTCTGAGAGTTTGGGTAGGCCTAGTCTCTGTAAGAAGGAGGAGATGTCCGGAGGAGACGTCGCTTTGGGTATCTCGTGAGTTAATGTTGTACAGGCGTTCATAAAAGTCGGCAAAAGCCTTCCCTATGTCTTCAGGGGCATGTACTTTTTGTCCCTCAAGGACGAGGTACGGTATTCGGGAGCTAGCTAGTCTCTGTTTCAGTTTGTTTGCAAGCATCGAGCCTGCTTTATTGCTTTTTGAGTACATAACCATTTTGAATCTCGAAAGGGCTCGCTTGAATTTTTCCACTTCCAGGTTTTTAATCTGCGATTTTAAATTCAAAATCTCAGTGGATAGGCTAGCTGTAGGCGTTAGCTTATTTTGTCTTTCTTTCGCCCTTAGGTCGCAAGTAAGCTTGCCTAATGGGGCCCCCCATTTTTTTTTAATATTCGATGCCTTTGCAATACAGAATCCCCTGATGTACGCCTTTAATGCTGCCCACCTGATTTGATGCGAAGTCTGGTTGGGTCTGTTAGTGTCTAAGAATTCCTCAACCTTGTCAACCAATTCTGTGACAAAAGAGGTGTCTTCCCACAGAAACCTCGGGAGCCTCCATGACGGCCTAGCCAATACAGATCTCTCAATGTCGATAGACATTGTAACAGCGTCATGATCTGACCATGGACAGCTGCATATACTGGAGTTTGTGATGTTGTTCATAGACCAGGAGTCAACAAAGAAGTAGTCCAGTCTCGAGTATGACCGGTGAGGGGGAGAGAAGTACGTGTAATCTCGTGATTCTGGGTGGCATGCCCTCCACACATCATAGAGCTCAGACTGGTATATCAGGTTTTGAAATTTAGGAGCTGTAGACCTAGAGTAGCTGTCTAAAACTTTATCTTTCGGGATTTTTTTGTCCATATAGGGGTCCCAGACTAGATTAAAATCTCCTCCCAAATCAATGTGCCTTGTTTCAGGCCATCTATAAGATGCAGCATTGTGCGGAGGAAGGCTATCTGACCCTGGTTAGGGGCATACAAGTTTACTAGAGTGTAGAGGTGTGAATTAAGTCTGCAAACCACTAAAAGAAACCTCCCTTCCGGGTCCATTTCTATATGCTGTGGTTGAAATGCAACTCTTGCACTGATACAGATTGAGACACCTCTGGTTTTTTCATGGTAGGTCGAGTTAAGGACCACCGGGAAGTGTTTAGATTTCAGTACTGGAGTGTTAGTTGAAGCCCAATGCGTCTCCTGAAGGAAGGAAACATCACACTGGAGCTTCCTTAAGTAAGTTTGTACCATGCTTCGCTTCGCTGGCGAGTTAAAGGGACAGTCTACACCAGAATTGTTATTGTTTTAAAAGATAGATAATCCCTTTTTTTACCCATTCCCTAGTTTTGCATAACCAACACAGTTATATTTATATATTTTTTACCTCTGTGATTATCTTGTATCTAAGCCTCTGCAGACAGCCCCTTTATTTCAGTTCTTTGACAGACTTGCAGTTTAGCCAATCAGTGATGGCTCCCAGGTAACTTCACGTGCACGAGCACAGTGTTATCTATATGAAAAACATGAACTAACACCCTCTAGTGGCGAAAAACCTGTTAAAATGCATTCTTAAGAGGCGGCCTTCAAGGTCTAAGAAATTAGCATATGAACCTCCTAGGTTAAGCTTTCATCTAAGAATACCAAGAGAACAAAGAAAAATTGGTGATACAAGTAAATTGGAAAATTGTTTAAAATTACATGCCCTATCTGAATCATGAAAGTTTTTTTTGGACTAGACTGTCCCTTTAAGTCCCTTCGTATTAAGGGAGACAAATTTGAGACCAGGGTTCATCGCGCCAAAAAAAAAAAAAAAAAAAAAAAAAAAAAAAGGGGGGGGGGGGTCTAAGGGATGGGGGGAGAGGAAGAGGAGGGTTAAACAGCCGTTGTTAGTGGTCTAAGAGTTGTAGTAAGTGTGGACTGGTGGTTGTTGTCTGCCTATAAGTTATGAAGATATGGACAATAGGTCACTTAGTGAGTGCGATTGAATCTGTGTTCTTGTGCTTACTTTCGGTAAGCTATGGTGTTACCCTTGGGGGGGGGGGTGGAGAAATACAGTCCGACGACCGTATTAACTGGTGTCCAGAGGAAAAAGAAAAAAAGAAAAAGAAAACCAGGGAAAGGAGAAAGGAGATGGGGTCCGGGCCGAGGCAAAGTCTGTAAGCAGGGGGGGGGGGTGGGAAGGGGAAACAGTAAGGTGCTTCACGTCCCTAATAGACAGGGTCTATTCTATGTATGTCTGTCGAGGTGTAACTATATAAATTAGTATCATTATACGAGTCATGAGGAAAGAAGGAAAGGTGGTTTTGCATAGGATTTAACTGTAAATAATTGAAAGTGTAAATGTCAAAGAGAGAGAGATTAGATGTTAATAGATCAGTCTGCTGTCCTAATGGTCATGTAAAAACTTTATCTGATCAAAACAATTTCTTTCAAACATAAATGCGAGAGAAGTTGGTGTAATATCACGGTAATCACAATAGCCTCACTCTATATAACAAAAACATGCCAACTACATTTTAGCGTGTAATGGTTTCTTAATTGCCTAGGTCAGACGTTTCTGTTCTGATCTAACATCTTGTATGTGGATGTCTATTGACATTTAGGCTAATCTATACTCACAAGTGCAAAAACCGGCATATCTAATTAATAATTAACTAATATAAACAATAGAAAACTAAAGAGGAGTTAGTGGGGCCCTTTTGTCAAACATGTTCAGGACTTGTCTCCTAACAGGCACTCTAGGACCTAGTAAGTTATGACTTATCATTTATCTAACTATGTTGTTCTGTTAAGCGCTACTGCTCTGGAGGAGTTAACGATAATAAATGAGCTCATGCTTCCTGGATAAGGCCCAGCAAGACTCTTTGACTGAGGCTAACAGTTTCTAGTCATGTAGTGAAACATTCCCTTCCTATCTCAGCTACACTAACATACCCATTCTCATGTTCAATTACTTATGTGTCTCCGTTAGTACCTAGTGAGTGTATGCTAGGTTTGAATATATCTGCAGGGTACTGTGCGCTGAGATCTATTAAAGCAAGAATAAATGTCTAGGGGATGGGGTGTGTCAGTTGAGGCCCTGGGATATGACAAGTATTCTGGAACAAAGTAAGTGATATCTTGTCTCCTGCAGAAACTGTTAGATTGGTCAGGAATTACCTGTTTCAAATCTCTAGACATGTATAACATAGAATAAGCATAGGTCTTGTAAGTCATGATAAACAGTGCATGCAATCAATATCAAGAGTAACACATAATAACTGTAAACACTGCAAGAAAGACAAAGGATTCGAGCATTTTCATTATTAGCAATAGGTCAGAATGGAATAGTCTCTTATTGCATGTCCATGTCCTTGCAACATATCCCCGTTTATACCTTCCATATGGGGTTTACTAATATTTGCAACAAGTAACAGAGATGCTAAAAGATAAACCTAAGCATTGCAAGAAAGATATGTATTACTCAGATATTTTCACAGTTAAAGCCAAGTCAGGAGCATGATTCCTGAGGTAGAAAGTCTCTTGTAACATGTATGTGCCCATGGAACTTATCTTCAAGCAGGATCCAATGTCTCTAGTTCTGTAGTGTAACATTTCCCCTTTCATCACAGCTATACAACTAGGGAGCAAACAAAACATCCCCCCTGCAAAACATTATAACAGAAAACATTTAGTAGCAAAAGATATACTTATCAGTCTTCATCTCCCGAGGATTCTTCTGCCCTATCTGATGATAGTTGTTGAGGTGCTAAGTTCTGTCTTTTAGAGGGGGTACTTCTCTGAGCAAGGGATCTCCATTCAAATGCTGTTGGTCTTAGAATAGAGGAGGGGGTAGTGCTGAGTTCCGTATCTTGAGGGATAAGGGAGCTGTTTTCTCTAATTTGGTTGGGGATCTTGGTCCATCCCTTGAGAAGGAGGAGACCCTTGTCTGGGGTATCCGCCGTGTAGAATCGTCCATCTTTTTGAATCAGTAGCTTAGTAGGGTATCCCCACCTATACTTAATTCCCATCTGTCTCAATGCCTTTGTCACTTCACGGAATGTGCCTCTCTTTTGCATCGTATACTGAGACAAGTCTGGAAATATTTGTATAGAGACAAATCTGGCTGGTAGAGTGGGGCGTAGAAACATGGCTCTGAGGATTTGTTCTTTATATGTGAAATAGTGGAATCTGGCAATCACATCCCTTGGTTTCTCTGCTGAGACATTCCTCCCTCTGGGGAGTCTGTGTGCTCTGTCTATCAGGGTCTCATTGGGGAAACCTGGAGGATGGAGTATTTCGCACAGTTCAAGAAGGTACTTGCCAAGGTCAGTTGGAGTAATCTCTTCAGGGACACCTCTAAATCTTAAGTTGTTCCTGCGGGAACGATCTTCCATATCAGCCATCTTGGCTTCAACTGTGTCTAGCATGTCAACTAGGACTTGTGAATGGTTAGCCAAGTTTCCCTGCTCAACTGTTAGGTCTTCTTGTTTTTTTTCCAGGACATCAATGCGTTCGCTAATAACGCCAATATCTCGTCTGAGATCCGCCGCGGAGCTCTTAATAGCTTTTGTAAGGGAATCTTGGAGAGAATTCATCCTCTGAGTAAGGGTAGTGACAATATCTGAGGCCACAGAGTCAGAGATACTGCTCTCAATACCAGCAGCTTCGGCCATATCAGAGCCGTTCCCTAGCAATTGTTGTGGGGTGTCAGGGTCGGTTGCAGGTTTTCCCACAGTAGGTTTGACTTTAAAGTGGTCTACCACCGACTTCCTATACTCTGAGGGGTTAGCGGTTTTTCTTCTAGAACCTTGTGGCATGATAAAGATAGTGGGGGTTCAGTAGAAGCACACCAATACGAAATGATATGATTGGGCAGAGATCTCTCAGCTAAGTTTACAGGATTAGTTTCTTAGATCACATTCCTTTATGTTCCATCTTATGCCTCGGCCCTAAGGACCCCTGTCCCCTAGTGCATATTGTGAGCCATGTGGATCAACCAGTTTAAGATTAGAGCCAGCGTATAGTTGTACTTTAACCAGTGGTGGCCTATAGTGGGATTTTCCTCAGTTTTAAATGATTTCAGAGTGAGGAGATAGCAATTAACAGAGTAGAGCCTCCTAGAGCCACTGTCCCCCCCCCCCCGGGGATATGCCTCCTATCGGCGAAGTCGGTAAAAGGTTGGGGGGTATGACCCACAGGCACTCCGCTCCTGCAGGAAAGGGAGGGGGGGGACTAGTTAAGGGTGCTGATAATAAGGTTAGTGAGTAGTACCAGGCCCTTATTGTAGTCAGTAAGTTCTGAAAATTCTGTTAGTGCAGGCTTCTGAGGGACTACAAGTAAGTAGGAGGGAGAAGTGAGCTGCAGCAAACTTCAAAGGTGTCCAGGGTATATAGGGTTAATATAGTATTAGAAAACTGCTGCAGAAAAGTCTGTGTGAGCAATTGCCTGTGCTCTGTATCTCAGAAGAAGGTAATATATGTAGTTATCTGGATCCAATAGTCACAGTCTATGTGTCTCTTATAAGTGCAGCAAGCAACTCTCTACTTACATATTGCCACGTGGGATGCTGCTGGGGTCACTATATCTGCCAAGTTGGTAAAAAGTAGAATCCAGCCGGTGCTTTCCCTCTCTCCTAGGGTTATTATAGGTCCGGTGAGCCTGCAAGGTGTATTATTGCCACCGGGTACACTTTTATTTCTTCAGGCCTGGTATCGAGTGCCGGTGTAGGCCGCAGCCGCGGTCTTTCCTGGAAAACGGTCCGGTTCTCCTGGGCGGCCTAATTTTGCGGTCAAAATTAACTAAAAAATCGGACAGGGAGCAGCTCCGGATAGTGTCACTAGCTGCCTCAGATGATTTGTGTGCAATTTCGCTGGGTGTATCTGGCTAGAAAGGCTGAAATACCACTTTTGCAAGCAGAGCTCAGTCTCTACACGTCCTGCTAGTTATGCTGCTGGCTCCGCCCCCCTATTTTGTGTAATTTAATGTTTTTTAGTTTAGGTTGTTTTGTACAGCACTAGTTTAGGTTGTTTTGTGCAGCACTAATTTAGGTTGTTTTGTGCAGCACTAGTTTAGGTTGTTTTGTGCAGCACTAATTTAGGTTGTTTTGTGCAGCACTAATTTAGGTTGTTTTGTGCAGCACTAATTTAGGTTGTTTTGTGCAGCACTAATTTAGGTTGTTTTGTGCAGCACTAATTTAGGTTGTTTTGTGCAGCACTAATTTAGGTTGTTTTGTACAGCACTAGTTTAGGTTGTTTTGTACAGCACTAATTTAGGTTGTTTTGTGCAGCACTAATTTAGGTTGTTTTGTACAGCACTAGTTTAGGTTGTTTTGTGCAGCACTAGTTTAGGTTGTTTTGTACAGTACTAGTTTAGGTTGTTTTGTACAGTACTAGTTTAGGTTGTTTTGTGCAGCACTAGTTTAGGTTGTTTTGTGCAGCACTAGTTTAGGTTGTTTTGTGCAGCACTAGTTTAGGTTGTTTTGTGCAGCACTAGTTGCCTGTCTGACTCATCCTGCAGCATTACATGTTAATTGGAATATCCTGATATACAGTGCCAAAACCAGGATGAACTAATCATAATAATCTGTGAAATAAATCACAAAAAAAGAGGGCGCCTCCTAGTGCAATATTGCAGTAAAAAATGACAACTGCTACTTCTTGTATTGAAATAATACTCACAAAGGTTGCAGCACCCAGTGTGCTAAATGGTGCAGGCTGGGGACTCACAGTGGCCCAGCAACACTGATCCAAACACCAGAGAACAGTGATGATCAATGGTTCCAGATGGTCCAGATAGAAGGGGAAGTGGTGCAGGCTCTGTGGAGCAAATCACAAAGAAAGGGCCCCTCCTAGTGCAATATTGTAAAAGTGCTGGTAGATAACAATTCTTGCGTTAGAGTAATACTCACAAGGGTTGCAGCACCCAGTGGGCTGAATGGTGCAGGCTGGGGACTCACAGTGGCCCAGCAACACTGATCATAGGATAATGAACATACACATGAGTTCCAGGTGGTTGGAGAAGCAAAAACAAGCTCAGGCTTCCAATAAAAGCGACCTATATTTATTAAAAAACTAATAAAATCAATGGGTGTAGTGTGCACCCAATTTAAATATAAAATAATGGTAGTAACAGATCGCAACGCATTTCTCAGTTTGTCTAGCTGTTTCTTCAGGCATCTGAACTAATCATGACTGGCATTTCTCAATGATTTTATATCAAACATAAGCACTTGCTGAAGCATCCATCTCTATGCTTCAATGACAAAGCAGGGAGAACACTGGGGTTGGGTGGTATGGATTGTGATTGGTTGAACTGGCCACCTCATCAGGTTTGAAAAAAAAAAAAGGGCAGCCAGGTCATTAAATAAACGACAATGTTAAATATATTCTTTTTTTTATTCTCTTAGGAAATGTTTACAATGATCAATATGCAATTGCACTAAGATTAAGAGAAATTTTATTGGACAGTACAGTCAAAATGAAACTTTAATGATACAAATAGAGCAGGCAATTTTTATATTATCTGTTGAAAAGCATACCTAGGTAGGATTGTGAGCAGCAATTCACTACTGAGCACAAGCTGCTATTTGGTGGCTACGCATATGCCTCTTGTCATTGGATCATCCAATGTGTTCAGCTAGCTCCCAGTAGTGCATTGCTTCTCCTTTAACACAGGATACCAAGGCAATGAAGCAATTTTGATAGTATAAGTAAACTGGAAAGTTGGTTAAACCTTTATGAGCTATCTTAATCAAGGAAAAAATGTTTTGGGTTCCATATCCCTGTTTACTGTTCCTTTTACAATTGGCTCTCTTTTTAATAATATGATATTGATAACTATGTTTCGAGTTAATCATGTCTGACAGTAATTATTTGTCGATATAACAGTTCTATGCCCTTTTCTATACAGGAACTAAAAAAGGATTTAAAAAAAGATGCAGCGAGTAAACCACCTGACCGGCCGACACATGGTATCTCTAATGGAAGTGCCATCCTTTCTAATGAAGCAGTCATCAGGGGCTCTGGAAAAGGTAATTGACCAAGAAAGAGAATTTTATTTACATCCTTCAAATATTTTCACTTTGACTAGAAACTAACATTCAAGAAAGACAAATCTGTGTCAAATGGATGTTTTTTTCCCCATTAAATAGTTTGGAATCATTTAATTTGCTTACTAGCTCAGCCATGCAAATATCTAGGTTTATTAGTGTCTCAGGGTTTGCACCATGCCGTATAATCAAGTTTTGCCTTAGGATTTGTAGTAAACCAGAAAAAAAGATAAGGCTTTGGTCAATTAGGTTATCAAGGGAAGCCAGACTCCAGCCTACTAATCATTTAGAGTACACAGCACTTAAAGGGACAGTTCACCCCAACATATTCTTGCCTTTAAATAATTCCCAATGATCCATTTTACCACCTAGAGTGTATTAAATTGTTTACAAGTAGCTCCTTTACTCCTATTTAAGCATTTGAAATAGCTGATTTAGCCTGTGTTATAGCCACCTATACTGAAAGTTTTGATACTGGAGTATATGCTATTGAATAGCCTAAGTAAACACAGCCAGCAGAAGAAGTTACACTCTCAGTGGGCTGCAGGATAGTTAAGCAATAAAATAAGTTTCCATTGTTCTCTCTATGTATTGAGCTTTGGTGTTCTAGACAAATATAAGATAAGGAAGCAAGTGTGTGTACACAAAGTGATAACATAATGAGATCTGATATTACCTTTAAGTTCAACCCATTGCAATAGGCTGTGGTTTCAAAGCACAAAACCAGCTACTTCATATACACAAATAAACCGAAAAATGCAATTTCTCAAATATTTTATAGTCTGCAGCTGGTATAACAAGTAACTAAAAATACATTAATGGAAAAACAATTTTACAGTGTACTGTCCCTTTAAAGCAATCATTCCAATTCCTAAGTCATATATTGAGTTATTCACAATTAACTGGAGAGATCTTTAGTACTTTACACATTCATATGCATAGTATTAAGGTTATTCTCTTACTCCTCTAGTCATCAGATACAATTTAGCTTTCACTCCATTCCACAGCAACTCTCCTTTAGATGCCTGTAGTGTAACCTGGGGTTCAAAATGGTGGCACCTATAATTAGAGGGAGGTGCAATAGATACATAGCTAAACTGCAGGTAGACTGGACACCTTTCTCAATGCTCGTACCTTTTGACCTTATATATTGCTGAAGTCTCTAATGGACAGTAGAATGATAAAAGTATTTATTTTGATCTTATATCACATGGTTCAAGTCTTAAAGGATGAAAGAATGGGGGCTGAACCTAATAAATCATAGTGAGGTTTTTGGTACATACATCCAACCTCATTAATTGGCTGGGACTTCCCTTTAAATGTTGCACAATCCACAGATGCCACAGTATCTAACTGTATTACTTCCCACACTTTAGCACACTGCCTTTCTGTATGTTCCTGTAGTGTTTTTTTATATCTTCATATAGCCGTCATAATAACTGCTGTTTTTGCATGGAATAATATTCTAAAATATCTCCTCTCCCTATGTAACTTTGCTATTAAATGGGAGTTAAGTCCTGCTGTCCACTTTCCTCTATGTGTTAATACTGCCCAAAAAAATTTATTAAATGCAGTATTAGAAAACTTCATGATATCGTTTTCAGTTCAGCTACATTTTGTATAATTTTATTTTTTAAATACGTTAAAAATGTGCTGCTTTTGTGTTTTATGTTCATGCATTTAACAGAAGTGTCATTGATGATATTGACCACAAGCTTATTCAAAATGGTCTTTAAATAAAGTAATTGACAGCTTCCTGTGGTGCAGTGTTATTCCAAGGTATTGCAGAATCCTCTGGCCTCACATACTACCGCTGTGTTATGGAGGACCTAATTGCTATTAACTCTGAATGTGACTCACAACTACTATTAACCCTAAAGTTGACTACTATCACAATTAACCCTAAACCTTCTCGATTATGTTATTGTATCTAACACTGATCCCGCACACCAGTAAAAGTCTTGCTGGTATCTCTCACCCTCTCCCTATTATAGAACATCTACACATCAAAAGGGTTCTAACCTCCACTACCCCAAGCCCACAGCAGGGTTCGCCCAGTCACATATTACCAACCCAGCTTCCAAGGGTCCTGCCCCCCAGAACTATTAACTCTGCATTATCCTGGCCTCCTGTTTAAAGAAAAAATAAAACACATTTAGAGGAAGAAAGCAGTGATAGCTTTTGGACAGTGGACTTCAAGGTGTATAATGTCCATGCTTCTGGTTTCATACAACCCAGTTTCCAAGCCAATCACGTGCACACTCTTTTAATTCCGACAATTCTATTGCACGTAAATAATGTTAATGATTAAAGGGACACTGAACCCAAATTTTTTCTTTCATGATTCAGATAGAGCATGCAATTTTAAGCAGCTTTCTAATTTACTCCTATTATCAATTTTTATTCATTCTCTTGCTATTTTTATTTGAAAAAGAACGCATCTAAGCTAAGGAGCCAGCACATTTTTGGCTCAGACCCATGGACAGCACTTGTTTATTGGTGCGGTCCAATCAGCAAGGACAACCCAGGTTGTTCACCAAAAATGGGCCGGCATCTAAACTTACATTCTTGCTTTTCAAATAAACATTCCAAGAGAATGAAGAAAATGTGATAATATAAGTAAATTAGAAAGTTGCTTAAAATTGCCAGCTCTATCTGAATCACAAAATAAAAAAATTTGGTTCAGTGTCCCTTTAAGAAATAATTAGCAATTAGTATTGGTTAAATAGCATGTGCTGAAGCTGGAACCTTTGAGAGACAGAGAAATATACTGTCTAGGCTGATATGTTTTTACTATTTTTGATTAAATATTTTAGTTGATTAACCAGCCATTCAACCTTATTAAGAGTTTCATTATACTGAAAAACAAACAGGCCTAGGCCTTTAAATTCAAGTCAGTGTGTGAACTACTTTCTGTTATAAAAATATTGTGTTTTTATGCTAATTATGCGACAAACTACCAACTGTATATCTATCTATCTATCTGTCTGTCTATCTGCCTGTCTATCCTGTCTTTGCCATCATCCCTACTTTCTTGATTATATTTCCTTATTACCACCATCATGTTCATAATGTATTACAATTATCATATGTATTTGCAATACTTATTCTTCTTGCTTTCCTCTGATGGAAGAAATCTCTTGGCTGTAGCTGAATTTTTTCCTGCTGAGCAATGATACTTTCATATAAACAAAGGAGCTCACCAGCTCAGCAGGCTTCCCTCTGGAACAGACCATGGTTGTGGAATGAAGGCTGCCACATATGTCTAATGATTTGTACCATTGGTTAGCTCCGGAAAAAAAAGAACTCTTGGTTCTTACAAATGATTTTTACAGACGCTTCCATACTGCGAAGCGCTTTAGTTTGTGCTTTTCAATATGCAGCTGTTACAAAAAATATTAAACAGATTGGGATAGTAGACTTGCTTAATTTGATTGAATTGGTTTTTTGTACAGATCGTCAGCGCACAAATAAAGTGGTCTATTATGACGTTGTGAGATGTCTTCGCAGATATGGAAATATATTTTGTTAAAGCATTCAGTTCTCAGTTGATCATTACAAACACAGCTGCGACAAGATTTATGACCAAATAGTGACATTTACTTGCTTGGGGGCTGTGTAAATTGATTCTGTGTCAGCATAAAGAAGATGATGTATAATTTATTGGCACAATTCAGAAGGGACCTTACAAAGCAATGGCATCTACATGATATTTATAGGACACAAGTCCAATTAGGGGCTATTTTTTTTTCTAGAATTGTTTTAACTTCTAACTTGTGAAATATCTTATTTAATTGCTTTATAGACAAACTACTAAACAATTGCGTTATCAGCCACAGATCTGTACATGCTTGGACCTGGAAAACAAAATGAAGCTGCCCGTGCCAACAACAGCGACTGCCCTTTTTGCTGATGATTAAATCGCACCAAATAACAAACGATACTGAACATATCATCACTGTCAATTAAATGTAAAAATATGAACACTGTTTTGTAGTGTGCAACAATGTTGCATTTTGGTCATGTTGTTTATTCTTGTGATTGGCTGTGGAGACCATAGAGATTTGATGTAATATAAAAAAAAGCACAAATCGGCCATTTATGGTTTGGATGTTTGTTGTGAAGTTGTATTTTGTTGTGTATCGAATTGGTTTTCAGTGATTGACAGCCATTATTGATTGTTAATGGTGCTATTGGGGGCAAATGGAGATCCAGTATCTTAGGAGTTATTAATTTCAGCTTGATTAACTCTGTAAGATTGTTTTGTTTTGTTTTTATATCAAACAAAAATTTTGGAAAGATTGGAATAGGAGCCAATTTGTTCCAACTGATTCACCCCTGCACAGATATTATTTTAAGGGCTGATATTACCTTGGAAACTAATTTATCATCGCAATTTGTTCTGGTGGTGCGGCAGGCTCTCACTCTAGTAATCCAGATCGATAAATAAATATATTGCACATTGATTGGGAAGGATTAAGAACAAAAATAACAATATTCTTAATTTTTTTTTCTGTCATGATTCAGATAGAGCAGCCAATTTTATACAACTTATCAATTTACTTATTTTATCTAATTTGCTTCATTCTCTCTGTATCCTTTGTTTTAAAGCATACCTAGGTAGGCTCAGGAGCAACAATGCACTACTGTGAACTAGCTGCTGATTGGTGGCTTCTCATATATGACTGTTGTTATTGACTCACCTGATATGTTCAGCTAGCTCCCATTAGTGCATTGTTCTTCTTCAACAAAAGATACCAAGAAAGTAAAGCAAATTTGATCATAGAAATAAATTAAAAAGTTGTTTAAAATTGTATGTTCTATCTAAGATATTTGGGGTTTCATGTTCCTTTAACAAACCTTTACAATTTCTGTTTATTATGAGATTTGCTGAATTGTCTTATACTGACATTAGCTTACCAGTCTTCAGCTCTACACAATAACTTATTGACATAATAAGATGCACAGTAACTGTACAATACACAATAGTCACAATGGCCAAATGATATGTGGAAGTCACCCTTTTTGCAGTATGACACTGTATATTGTGCAGTCACGCAATACTAATCAATATTTCATAGTAATTGGATACTCCTGTATGTGCAAAGTGACCAAGGAATATGCTGCTTTCATTTCCTGTCAGTCATATTTAGGAAAGATTGACAGATACTTTTAGTTATCCTGGATTCAGAATTAAAGATTCAGGTGATTTAATTAGCACATAAAATATATTCTTTTCTAGTGAGTAATCTGATCTGTGTCAGTTATCTCCATTGGTTCTTCTGAATTTATTGGCATACTTTGTATCAGACCCATCTAAAAAAACAACACATCTACCCATAATACTTTGTCGTATTTTTTTTTTTTTTAAAGGGATATGAAACACAAAATGTTTCTTTAATGATTCAGATAGACAGAGCATGTGATTTTAAACAATTTTCTAATTTACTTCTATTATAATTTTTTCTTTGTTCTCTTGGTATCTTTTGCTGAAAAGCAGGGACTTATGCTTAGGAGCATTAAACGACAGCAGTTTTGCAAGAATGTTATTCATTTTTCAAGAGCACTAGATGGCAGCTCTATTTCTTGCCATGCCTACCTAGGTATCTCTTCAACACAGAATATCATGGGAATGAAGCAAATTTAATAATAGAAGTACATTGAAATATTTTTTTAAATGTTATGCTCTGTCTAAATCATAAAAAAGAATAACATTTTGGGTTTCATATCCCTTTAAGTTGCCTTTTGAAGATGTTAATGAAAATGTCAATACCCAGCCCTGTCCCCAGAAAATATGGATTTAAAGCTAGATTCCTTTGATCAAAGGCAGTTAATCAGTGTTTCAGTCAATACTGTCTGTGGAATTCAGAACTCTGACCCTACTACATGTGATTGTGCAGGAGATTATTTTTATCCTATAATATAAAAGGCTAAGTGTGTTTGTCCGAAGCTGTCATGCGCAGTAGAGACTGCGCAAGGACAAACACACCTGGCCTTCAAGACTGACCTGGCATCTGGGGGCCCGGGCTGACTGGGCGTGACGGGGCGTGACAAGGGCAGGATCGGGTGGGACCGGGTGTGGCATGGGCGGGGCCTACTGGGGCCGTGCAGGCGGGAGAGAGAGTCGAGAGAGCAAAAGAGAGCGGGGATAGAGAGAGCAAAAGAGGGGGGATAGAGAGAGCAAAGGAGAGGGGGAGAGAGCAAAAGAAAGGGGGGAGAGAGAGAGCAAAAGAGAGGGGGGGAGAGAGACAGCAATAGAGGGGGGGAGAGACAGCAAAAGAGGGGGAGGAGAGAGCAAAATAAAGGGGGGAGAGAGAGAGCAAAAGAGAGGGAGAGAAACAGCAAAAAAGAGGGGGAGAGAGCAAAAGAGAGGGTGAGAGAGAGCAAAAGAGAGGGAGGAGAGTGCAAACGAGAGGGGGAGAGTGCAAAAGAGAGGGAGCAAAAGAGGGGAGAGAGAGAGCAAAAGAGGGGAGAGAGAGAGCAAAAGAGGGGGAGAGAGAGCAAAAGAGAGGGAGGAGAGCGCAAACGAGAGGGGGAGAGTGCAAAAGAGAGGGAGGAAAAGAGAGGGGGAAAGAGAGGAAAAGAGAGGGGGAGAGAGAGCAAAAGAGGGGGAGAGAGAGCAAAAGAGGGGGAAAGAGAGCAGAAGAGAGGGGGGAAAGAGATAGCAAAAGAGAGGGGGCAGAGAGAGCAAAAGGGAGGGGGGATAGAGAGAGAGCAAGTCGTGGAACCGATGTGTACAAGGCCTTTAGGACTAGTCTTTTTATAATTGATCATAGCAAAAGACATAAAACAACAGTCAAGCGGATTTTCAAGGAGTATGTCACTGGACTTTAAAACAACGTCAATGAGTTTTTAAATGTTTCTAGATAATTTGCGATGTTGTAATTAATGGCTGATCCATTCATAAAATTATTCATTGCACAATGTTTCATTGAGCAGTGATTCATTATGAGAGAATATTTGTGTTACCATTTTTATACTTCAGAAGTTAAGCAATAGTGCAATAATAAAATATATATCAAAAATTAAAAAAGACCGCACTAGAGTACAGAAAAATAGGCTTTAATGCATATGTCTGCTAAGCATACTTAAATACACCACAATGATAAAATACATATACATATGAACAAATGTCCTTGCAAAAGTCTCTTCAGTGGTACCCACAACTGCCTGAAAAATAGGAGCATTGAAGAAGACGCCGCCTGGATGAGGATGGAAGTCCGGACTTCAGAAACTGTGAGTGGATCTTCGGGGGTTAGTGATATTTTTTATTTTTTTTTAAATCTTTTTGGGTGTTTTTTTTTTTTTTTTTAGATTAGGGTTTGGGCTTTAGATAAAAGAGCTGAATGCCCTTTTCAGGGCAATGTAAAAGAGCTAAATGCCCTTTTAAGGGCAATGTCCATACAAATGCCCTTTTCAGGACAATGGGTAGATTAGGTTTTTGTTAGAGTTAGGTTTTTTATTTTGAGGGGTTGGTTGGGTGGTGGGTTTTACTGTTGGGGGTCTTTGTATTTTTTTCCAGGTAGAAGAGCTGATTTCTTTAAGGCAATGCACTACAAAATGCCCTTTTAAGGGTTATTGGTAGTTTATTGTAGGCTAGGGGTTTTTTTTATTTTGGGGGGGGGGGGGCTTTTTTATTTTTATAGGGCTATTAGATAAGGTGTAAATGTTTTTATTTTTGATAATTTCGTTTGTTATTTTTCGTAATTTAGTGTTTGTTATTTTTTAGTAATTTAGTATTTTTTATTTTTTGTAATTTTAGACTTAAAATTTTTTAGTAGTGTAATTTAGTTTTTTTAATTGGTAGTTATTTTAATTTTAGTATAATAGTTTATTATAATAGTTATGTTAGGTTAATTGTTAGTTTAAACTCAGGTTTTTTAATTTCACAGGTAAGTTTTTATTTATTTTAAGATAGGGATATTTTAATTTAAAGTTAGGGGGTGATAGGTTTAGGGATTGATAGTTTAATTTATTAGTGGCAATGTGGGGGGCTGGCGGTTTAGGGGTTAATAGGTTTATTTAGTAGTGGCGATGTGGGGGGCTGGCGGTTTTGGGGTTAATAGGTTTAGTTACTGGCGGTAGTGGCGGGGAGCTGCAGAATAGGGGTTAATAACTATCAGTGTGGCAGGGATGTGGGCGGGCGGCAGATTAGGGGTTACTAGGTTAAATATAGTGTTTGCGATGCAGGAGGGCTTCTGTTTAGGGGTTAATAGGTAGTTTATAGGTGTTAGTGTACTTTGTAACACTTTAGTTATGAGTTTTGTGAAACATTTTTGGCGGTATGGATTGTGTCGGTATAGGCTGTAACGCAAGCATTTTAGCCTCACCGCACAACCTGTAATACTGGCGCTATGGAAATTCTATGCAAAAACGTCATTTTTTTGAGTGCAGGATTGACGTTGCGTTACAGTCTATAATGCTTGTGGTATAGCTATATACGCTGAAATTGCCATTTTTAGTCCCTTAAAACCGTAACGCACAACTCGTAATCTAGCTGAAAATAATTTTTGGGCCACAGCACATGGATACATTTTTGCACACGCACACTAGGACCCCTTCCCCAGCCATGGCAGTCAAACACAGGGACAGGAAAGCTAAAAACACACTTGACACCCATGCAGATATTCACCCAGTATCTATAAATCCTTCAATTACAAATGAGGCAATAGATATTCAAGCCTTGGTGACTAGTATCTCCGAGGCTTTGGCTCCCAGGTTCGACACTCTTAAATTAGAAATTAAACAGGATATTTTTTCATTATCCCAGGAAATTAAGCAATTTGCTAATAGAATACAAGAGGTTGAACAAAGGGTGTCGGACTTGGAAGACCTTACCACGGTGTGCAGTTCAAAATTGGAGGCCACTAATCTGCATTTCTTTCATGTAATTGGCAAGAGTCCATGAGCTAGTGACATATGGGATATACAATCCTACCAGGAGGGGCAAAGTTTCCCAAACCTCAAAATACCTATAAATACACCCCTCACCACACCCACAATTCAGTTTTACAAACTTTGCCTCCTATGGAGGTGGTGAAGTAAGTTTGTGCTAAGATTTCTACGTTGATATGCGCTTCCCAGCATTGTTGAAGCCCGATTCCTCTCAGAGTACAGCGAATGTCAGAGGGACGTGAAGGGAGTATCACCTATTGAATACGATGATTTCTCTAACAGGGGTCTTTTTCATGGGTTCTCTGTTATCGGTCGTAGAGATTCATCTCCTACCTCCCTTTTCAGATCGACGATATACTCTCAAATTTACCATTACCTCTACTAAGAACTGTTTTAGTACTGGTTTGGCTATCTGCTATATGTGGATGGGTGTCTTTTGGTAAGTATGTTTTCATTTACTTAAGACACTCTCAGCTATGGTTTGGCACTTTATGCAAATTATATAAAGTTCTAAATATATGTATTGTACTTATATTTGCCATGAGCCAGGTTCATGTATTTCCTTCTGCAGACTGTCAGTTTCATATTTGGGAATATAAACACTTTAAGAAATGTATTTCTTACCTGGGGTTTAGTCTTTTTCAATTTGACTACTTTTTGCATTTGCGGGTATTAGGCCCGCGGGTGCGTCAAATGTTAGACTTTATTGCGTCATTTTTGGCGCAAACTTTTTTGGCGCGGGAAATTACGTTTTTGACGCAACTTTGTCATTTCCGGCGTCATACGTGACATCGAGATCTTTCACACGGCGGCGTCATTAGTGACGCAAGTGTGTCATTTCCGGTCATTTTTGGCGCCAAAAAAGTTTACGTTACGTTGTGCGTCATACTTGGCGCCAATTTTTCTTCATTATTTCAATACCCCATTGTTGTTTGCCTCCTGCTTTCTTTTCTATCAAGAGGCCTATGCTTTTGCATTTTTTCCCATTCCTGAAACTGTCATTTAAGGAAATAGATAATTTTGCTTTATATGTTGTTTTTTCTCTTACATTGCGCAAGATGTCCCAATCTGATCCTGCCTCTGAAGTTTCTGCTGGAACATTGCTGCCTGACATGGGTTCTACAAAAGCTAAGTGCATTTGTTGTAAAATTGTAGAAATTATTCCACCGAATGTCATTTGTAATAGTTGTCATGATAAACTTTTACATGCAGATAGTGTTTCTATCAGTAATAGTACATTGCCAATTGCAGTTCCTTCAACTTCTAATGTGCATGATATACCTGTAAATTTTAAAGAATTCGTTTCTGATTCTATTATGAAGGCTTTGTCTGCATTTCCACCTTCTAATAAACGTAAAAGGTCTTTTAAAACTTCTCATTTAGCTGATTAAATTTCAAATGACCAACAACATAATAATTCATCCTCTTCTGATGAGGATCTATCTGAAACAGAAGATCCTTCCTCAGATATTGACACTGACAAATCTACTTATTTATTTAAAATAGAGTATATGCGTTCTTTATTAAAAGAAGTGTTAATTACTTTGGATATTGAGGTAACCAGTCCTATTGACGTTCAGTCTAATAAACGTTTAAATACTGTTTTTAAACCTCCTGTGGTTTCCCCAGGTGTTTTTCCCATTCCTGAGGCTATTTCTGATATGATTTCTAGGGAATGGAAAAAGCCAGGTACTTCCTTTATTACTTATTCAAGGTTTAAGAGATTGTATCCTTTACCAGCAAAATCTATAGAGTTTTGGGAAAAGGTCCCCAAAGTTGATGGGGCTATTTCTACTCTTGCTAAACGTACCACTATTCCTATGGAAGATGGCACTTCCTTTAGGGATCCTTTAGATAGGAAACTTGAATCTTATCTGAGGAAGGCCTATTTATATTCAGGTCATCTTCTCAGACCTGCTATTTCTTTGGGTGATGTTACGGCTGCATCAACTTTCTGGTTGGAAAATTTAGCGCAACATGAATTGGATTTTGACATATCTAGCATTGTTAGCTTACTGCAACATGCTAATCATTTTATTTGTGATGCAATTTTTGATATAATCAAAATTGATGTTAGATCCATGTCTTTAGCTGTATTAGCTAGAAGAGCTTTATGGCTTAAATCTTGGAATGCTGATATGACATCTAAATCTAGATTACTATCTCTTTCTTTCCAAGGTAATAATTTATTTTGTTCTCAGTTGGATTCTATTATTTCAACTATCACTGGAGGAAAAGGAGTTTTTTTGCCTCAGGATAAAAAACCTAAGGGTAAATCTAAGGCTTCTCACCGTTTTCGTTCCTTTCGTCAGAATAAGGAACAAAAACTCAATCCTCCTCCCAAGGAGTCTGCTTCCAGTTGGAAGCCTTCCTCAAATTGGAATAAATCCAAGCCATTTAGGAAACCAAAATCTGCCCCTAAGTCCGCATGAAGGTGCGGCCCTCATTCCAGCTCAACTGGTAGGGGGCAGATTAAGGTTTTTCAAGGATTGTTGGGTAAAATCTGTCCAAAATCATTGGATTCAGAGCATTGTCTCTCAAGGGTATCGAATAGGATTCAAAGTAAGACCTCCTGTGAGAAGATTTTTTCTCTCACACATCCCTGTAAAAGCTCAGGCTTTTCTGAAGTGTGTTTCAGACCTAGAGTCTTCAGGGGTAATCATGCCAGTTCCTCTTCAGGAACAAGGTTTGGGGTTTTATTCAAACCTATTCATTGTACCAAAGAAAGAAAATTTGTTCAGACCAGTTCTGGATCTGAAAATTTTGAATCGTTATGTAAGAGTACCAACTTTCAAGATGGTGACTATAAGGACTATTCTGCCTTTTGTTCAGCAAGGACATTATATGTCCACAATAGACTTGCAGGATGCATACCTTCATATTCCGATTCATCCAGAACACTTTCAGTTTCTGAGATTCTCTTTTCTAGACAAGCACTACCAATTTGTTGCTCTTCCATTTGGCCTAGCAACAGCTCCAAGAATCTTTTCAAAGGTTCTGGGTGCCCTACTATCTGTAATCAGAGAACAGGGTATTGCGGTGTTTCCTTATTTGGACGATATCTTGGTACTAGCTCAGTCTTTACATACTGCAGAATCTCACACAAATCAACTAGTGTTGTTTCTTCGGAAACATGGTTGGAGGATCAATTTACCAAAAAGTTTCTTGATTCCTCAGACAAGGGTCACCTTTTTAGGCTTCCAGATAGATTCAGTGTCCATGACTCTGTCTCTAACAGACAAGAGATGTTTAAAATTGGTTGCAGCCTGCCGGCACCTTCAGTCTCAGTCATTCCCTTCAGTGGCTATGTGCATGGAAGTTTTAGGTCTCATGACTGCAGCATCGGACGCAATCCCCTTTGCTTGTTTTCACATGAGACCTCTACAGCTTTGTATGCTGAATCAATGGTGCAGGGATTATACAAAGATATCACAATTAATATCCTTGAATCCCAATGTACGACACTCTCTGACATGGTGGATAGATCACCATCGTTTGGTTCAAGGGGCTTCTTTTGTTCGCCCAACCTGGACTGTGATCACAACAGATGTGAGTCTTTCAGGTTGGGGAGCTGTTTGGGGATCTCTGACAGCACAAGGGGTTTGGAAATCTCAAGAGGTGAGATTACCAATAAATATTTTAGAACTCCGTGCAATTCTCAGGGCTCTTCAGTTCTGGCCTCTACTAAAGAGAGAACCGTTCATTTGTTTTCAGACAGACAATATCACAACTGTGGCTTATGTCAATCATCAGGGTGGGACTCACAGTCCCCAAGATATGAAAGAAGTATCTCGGATACTTGCCTGGGTGGAATCCAGCTCCTGTCTAATATCTGCGGTGCATATCCCAGGCGTAGACAATTGGGAGGCGGATTATCTCAGCCGCCAGACTTTACATCCAGGGGAGTGGTCTCTCCATCCAGATGTGTTTTCTCAGATTGTTCAGATGTGGGGGCTTCCAGAGATAGATCTCATGGCCTCTCATCTAAACAAGAAACTTCCCAGATACCTGTCCAGGTCCAGGGATGTTCAGGCGGAAGCAGTGGATGCGCTGACACTTCCTTGGTGTTATTAACCTGCTTACATCTTTCCGCCTCTAGTTCTCCTTCCAAGAGTGATCTCCAAAATCATCATGGAACAGTCTTTTGTGTTGCTGGTGGTTCCAGGATGGCCACACAGGTTTTGGTATGTGGATCTGGTTCGGATGTCCAGTTGCCCGCCTTGGCCACTTCCGTTACGGCCGGACCTACTATCTCAAGGTCCGTTTTTCCATCAGGATCTCAAATCATTAAATTTGAAGGTATGGAAATTGAACGCTTAGTTCTAAGTCATAGAGGTTTCTCTGACTCAGTGATTAATACTATGTTACAAGCTCGTAAATCTGTTTCTAGAAAGATTTATTATAGAGTTTGGAAGACTTACATTTCATGGTGTTCTTCTCATAAATTCTCCTGGCATTCTTTTAGAATTCCTAGAATTTTACAGTTTCTTCAGGATGGTTTGGATAAAGGTTTGTCTGCAAGTTCCTTGAAAGGACAAATCTCCGCTCTTTCTGTTTTATTTCACAGGAAGATTGCTATTCTTCCTGATATTCACTGTTTTGTACAGGCTTTAGTTCGTATTAAGCCTGTCATTTAATCAATTTCTCCTCCTTGGAGTCTTAATTTGGTTCTGAAGGCTTTACAGGCTCCTCCATTTGAGCCTATGCATTCTTTGGACATTAAACTACTTTCCTGGAAAGTGTTGTTCCTTTTGGCTATTTCTTCTGCTAGAAGAGTTTCTGAGCTATCTGCACTTTCTTGTGAGTCTCCTTTTCTGATTTTTCATCAAGATAAGGCAGTTTTGCGACTTCTTTTCAATTTTTACCTAAGGTTGTGAATTCTAACAACATTAATAGAGAAATTGTTGTTCCTTCCTTGTGTCCTAATCCTAAGAATTCTTTGGAGAGATCCTTACATTCTTTTGATGTGGTAAGAGCTTTGAAATATTATATGGAAGCTACTAAAAATTTCAGGAAGACTTCCAGTTTATTTGTTTTATTTTCTGGTCCTAGGAAAGGTCAGAAAGCTTCTGCTATTTCCTTGGCTTCTTGGTTGAAACTTTTGATTCATCAAGCTTATTTGGAGTCGGGTCAAACCCCGCCTCAGAGAATTACAGCTCATTCTACTAGATCAGTCTCCACTTTGTGGGCTTTTAAGAATGAAGCTTCAGTTGATCAGATTTGCAAAGCAGCAACTTGGTCCTCTTTGCATACATTTACTAAATTCTACCATTTTGATGTATTTGCTTCTTCGGAAGCAGTTTTTGGTAGAAAAGTTCTTTAGGCAGCTGTTTCAGTTTGATTCTTCTGCTTTTGATTTAAGTTTTTTTCTTTCAAAAGTGAAAATAACTTATTTTTTGGGTTGTGGATTATTTTTTCAGCGGAATATGGCTGTTTTTATTTTATTCCCTCCCTCTCTAGTGACACTTGAGTGGAAGACTCCACATCTTGGGTATTGATATCCCATATGTCACTAGCTCATGGACTCTTGCCAATTACATGAAAGAAAACATAATTTATGTAAGAACTTACCTGATAAATTCATTTCTTTCATATTGGCAAGAGTCCATGAGGCCCACCCTTTTTATGGTGGTTATGATTTTTTGTATAAAGCACAATTATTTCCAAATTTCCTTTGTTGATGCTTTCTACTCCTTTCTTTATCACCCCACTGCTTGGCTATTCGTTAAACTGAATTGTGGGTGTGGTTAGGGGTGTATTTATAGGCATTTTGAGGTTTGGGAAACTTTGCCCCTCCTGGTAGGATTGTATATCCCATATGTCACTAGCTCATGGACTCTTGCCAATATGAAAGAAATGAATTTATCAGGTAAGTTCTTACATAAATTATGTAATTTCTAAAATGCTATCTAGAATCGAGGACCTCGAGAACCGTTCCAGAAGGAACAATATTAGGATTATTGGGGTCCCAGAGCAGAAGCAATATGATGAATTAAATATATTTATTACAGAAATGTTAGTTCAACTCCTTAAAATTCCGCAGTTTTATCATCCAATAATAGTTGAAAGGGTGCACAGGTTGGGGAAACCAACATGTGATAATAAGGGGGATATGAGAACTAGACCTGTGATAGTAAGGTTGTTAAATTTTCAGTACAAAATCACATTACTTCAGTATTTCCGTAAAAACCAACCCATTATGCTTGGAAACTCCAAGATACTTTTGTTTCAAGACTTCTCGGCTGAAACGGCAGCTAAAAGAGAATTAGCCCCAATATGTACTAAATACATACACCAGGGTTTTCGTGCCATTATAATTTACCCCTCCAGGCTGAAAGTTTTTGTCAAAGAAGAAATTTACTTTTTTGATCAAGCTCAAGAGGCTGAAAGTTTTTTAATGAGCTTAACCCCACAGGCTAGCAGATAAACAGTTTTGATATGAAAATTGCACTATACAGAGAATTAATGCAGGCTCTGAACAGGGAACGGTTGGGTTTTTCCCCTTTTTTTTTTTTTTTTTTTTTCCCTCTTCTCTCCCCCCCTTTTTTTTTTCCTCTCCTCTTGGGAAAGAATGTATACCTCTAAATTAGTTTTAGAAACATGAGAAATGCTAGCCTTTGTATAAAAAAGGAAACAACTCAAGCTGAGTTCTCTTTTTTTTTCTCTTTAGAGATAGATAAAATAGATCATTTTAAAATAGTCTCTTGGAACATTGGAGGCATTACTTCCCCCATTAAAAGGAAAACAATTTTAGCTCAATTAAGAAAGGTTAATACAGATATAGCGTTTCTTCAAGAAACTCACTTAAAATTGGAAGAGACTATGAAGCTCAAGACCTCTTGGGTAAAAGAGGTGTTTGCTTCACCAAGTTCAGGGTGGAAAAGAGGAGTTGCTATATTGGTAGGAAAAAAAATAAATTTAGAAATAATGCGTGTTGATGTGGATCCAGAGGGAAGATATCTAATTATGAAAGCCAAGATAGCAAAAACTATTTTTACGTTATGCAATATCTATGCACCCAATGTCTTTGTAACATATCCCAGAAATCTGGATCAATCTAAGATATTACTTTATTCTGAAGGTCAATTGGTTCTTGGGGGAGATTTTAACATGGCCCCACAATATCCACTAGATAGACTTAGACAAAAACCTAAACAACTGAAATCCAAAAGAGATAATCTTGAAACTAAGATGTTACACAGAATCTAGCATTGAAGGATATATGGAGAATTCAAAACTCTGACACAAGAGGCTTTACATGTCTATCCAAGGCCCATAAAACATTATCTAGAATTGACCTATTTCTTGTTGATGCAAGGATATGCACAATGAAGATTAAGGCAGGAATATTACCTGACCATGGACCCATTTTTCTAGAGTTTCGGGTTAATGATTTAAAAACTAAAATCTCTCGTTTTGTTTTCCCTTCTTTTCTCTCCGCAGATATAAAATTTCAAGTATGCATACTTTAATCGTGACTATATAGATCATCCTATAGTGTTTTGGGAAGCTGCAAATGCAGTGCTTAAGGGAGAAATAATAGCATGTAGTGCAAAGTTATCTAGGAAATCTAAGGTAAGAGAGAAAGAAGCACTGAAGGCGATAATCAATTCATATAACCCCTTTTTAATGGAAAAAACACCAATAAATTTGGCCAAATATATTAGAGCTAAAAATGAAAGAGACACCCTCCTAGTATTTCAGGAAACACAAAAAGACCTAAGGTTTCAAGCCAAACTGTATAGATTTGGCAACAAGTTTGGGAAACTTTTAGCCAATTTGGTCAAAAGAGAAAAAAGGCATCTATGATTGAGTCACTTCAACATGAGGGGAAGATTCTTTTGAAATCTGAAGATATCTCAGATGCATTAGGGAAATATTATCAAGAGCGCTATTCCCCCAGAAATTCAGACAAGGGTCAGTCTGATGACTTCTGGAGCAATATAACTTATCCAACAGTATCATTGGAATCCATTGAGACTCTAAATGCTCCCATTACGGAGAAGGAAATTGAAAAAGCTATTTCAAATCTTTCCTTGAATAAGGCAGCAGGACCTGATGAACTTCCTAATGAGTTCTTTAAGATTCTATCTCCAGAGATTACCTCTTTACAACCATATGTACATAGATGGCAAATCAGTACCCCCTAGTTTCTCGGCTTCATTTACCACTTTAATTCTTAAAGGTGGAAAAGATCTTAGTCTGAAGGAGTCCTACAGACCCATAGCTCTGCTAAATTCAGACAATAAAATTTTTACCTACATTTTAGCGCAGAGGCTTCAGTTGATTCTTCCTCATATCATTCATAAATATCAAGCTGGGTTTTTATATAAACGGAATTCCTCAGCAAAGATAAGAAAAGTCCTGGTAACGATAGATTATTTTGGGGCGATGGGGGAGGAGAGAGGACACCTCTGACATGGCAATTATTTCGATCGATGCTGAAAAAGCCTTTGATTCAGTTCATTATGATCATTTATTTATTTCTCTAGCTAAATTTGGTCTTAGGGACAAATTTCTTAAGTTTATAGACAATGTATACAATAAACCATATACGAGAATGATAGTTAACAACATCTTATCTTCAGAAATTACACTGAGGAGGGGAACACGTCAGGGGTGCCCTCTCTCTCCTCTATTCTTCAACATGTCTATTGAACCCCTAGCAATAATGATTAGACAGCGGCTGGAAGGGATCAAGATAGGTAAAAAAGAAATGAAAATAGCACTGTATGTGGATGATATACTTTTATACCTAGCAAATACTAAAATAAATATACCTAGACTCCTTCTGATTATCAATCAATTTGGGGCCTTTTCAGGATATAAGGTAAATGCAATAAAATCGGAACTCTTATGGCTTAGGAAAAATAGGGACTCCCCAACAAATATACCTTTCAGGGTGGTGGTAAATTCATTTAAATATCTTGGGGTTTCCATCCCAGTTAATGCGGGCGACATCTACAATCTTAACATTCCTCCAGTCTTAGCAAATATCAGAGAGAAGCTGCGAAATTGGCAAAGTCTCCCACTGTCCACCTCAGGTCGGGTAGCACTTTTTAAAATGGTCTTGCTTCCCAAACTACTTTATGTCTTACAAAATATTTTGAGTATTCTTTTGGGAAGAGATATTCGTCTTCTAAATAGTGCCCTTAGAAGGTTTATATGGCAAGGAAAAAGACCCAGGATATCCTTGACTAAAATGTCTCTACCTAGAGAATTCGGAGGTTTTGTGCTACCAGATTTGCAAATATATAACTATGTATTTCTTGCATGAATAGTGGCAGATTGGATCTTTTTTAAAGACTATGTGGTGAATAACAAACTTGAAGAAAGTATATGTAATCCATATATTCCGGTAGCCTTGCTACACTGTGAACCTAAAATGATACCCATGGAGATAAAGAGATTTAAAACTATTTTTAATCCATTAAGGACCTGGTGGAAAATAGGCAATCGCTTGTCAATAGAGCTTAAGATGTCTAACTATTTACCTTTGATAGGAAATCCAAAATTTCAAGCAGGCCTAAACTCGGCATTATTTAGGAGATGGCACGATCTAGGGATAGACAAGGTGTTATGCCTTATCGATGAGGAAAAAAAGTGTGTAAAATCCTTTGAGGAACTTAAGACAGAATTTAATATAGGTAACAAGGAGTTCTTTGCATATCAAGTAAGACATTTTGTATCAGAATTAATGAATGAAATAGGCTGGAGATGGGCCTTGGGGGACTTGGAGAGCTGGCTTGTGTCGGTCAAAAATGGACTCATGTCAATCTCCCCGTGCTATCAACTTTTTGGCTCGCGCAATGGTGTACCTATCTTAGAGAAAATCACTTCAGATTGGAATGTGCTGATACCCCATAACAATATGCAAGCATTCAAGCATCTATTACCAAAGTAGCACAGGTTACTTTGTCCTCCACTTTGGAGGGAAGCACATACTAAACTGTTGCATAGAACTTATTTCACCCCTGAAAGGGGCTTTGAGTTTCGGAATCCTGGCTTTAATAAATGCCCTAAATGCTCCCTCCCTGCAGCGGATCTGTTGCATATGATATGGAATTGCCCAAAAATAAGGCAATTCTGGTTAAAATTGGAATATTAATAATTTGTTGGAGGCTTCCCCTCTGGTTTTATCATTAACGCATATTGTATTTTGTCTGAAGGACAGGGAGGAATATCAGATAGAGGAAAAATTTAATAAATATCTCAGTCTTAGCAGCTAGATATTTAATCCTTAAAAAATGGAAAATGAGGATGATTCCAAGCATATTAGAGATTAAGAACTGCTTAAAGAAACAGTGCATATTAGAACAGATAGACACTGACATGGACAATGATTTGGATATAAGACAATTTTTTAACAAGTGGTCAGCATTTATCAAATCATTATCACCTACTGAGACTATTTAATATTTCCATTTAGGAACTCAGAGCTAGTATTGATGGGCATATGGTAGTGTTTCGAGAAGCCTCTATCTATCTATCTTTCTTTCCCTTTCCCTCCCCCCCCCCTTTCCTTCCCCTTTTTTTTTTCTCTCCCCTTATGTTTTGCTTTGTTTTGCTTTTTTTTAGGAAAAAGAAAATGAATGAACCAATAGATCATGAGGTACTAAAGATATTTGTATTGGTTTTTATTCAAGGCAATTACATTGGATATTGTTTAAGCAGAAAACTATGCTATTAATTATTTAATATTTAATTCCACGTCCTATGAGGCAAGGAAGCTTTATGATTTCTTACTGTACCCTGCGTGGTGAACAAATTTGTATGTTCTTTGCTATAATTATTTTTTCTTTTTTTCAAGCTTGTACCCTCTATTGGATATAAATAAAAGATTTTTAAAAAAAATGGCATGCTCTATCTGAATCATGAAAGAAAAATGTTGGGTTCAGTGCTAATCAAGGTCTTAGAGTGGGGATCTTTTACAGGAATTAATCCGGCTTCTAACATATCCAAAGGGAACGAGCAGCTCCTTACTTCCGCATTCAAATCCTCACGAAGGATCCAAATGCGCCCACCTAGAACTGAGAAGTAGTGGGAAGAACATAATACATTGTGTTTATTAAGTAGTAGTACTGTTGCCCTAACCTAATACAATTTCGGTATTTTATTTCAACTGCTTAGCTTGCATAAATGGAAAAAACTAGGTTAATTAAGTTACCAACATAATATATTTTTAATTTATATATTTATTGTTGAGTTTGAGTAAAGAGTTTAAAGGGACAGTGTACTGTGAAATTGATCTCCCCTTTAATGTGTTTCCAATGGCATGGTATACCAGCAGCAGCCCATCTATGTTTATTTTTGTATATAAAATAGCCAGTTTGTTCTTTGAAACCACAATCCATTAAAATGGGCAGAGCTGGCAGGGAAACCAGACCTCCTCATCTTATCCAATTCTATTCACATAAATGCTTTATCTTATCCCTGTCTGTACACCAAAGCCCAATACAGGGCAGAGGAGTGGACAGGAGTTTAGACATGCTCTGAAAATCTTCTCCCAGTGTGGAGATGCCACCAACCTCCAAGATGAGGTTGATCTACAGTGTACTGCTCACATACTTGGCACTGTATTTCCACTGCCTTGGAAATACAGCTAAGGTGAGCACTTTAAAGTACTAACAGGTAAGTACCATGCAACTTCATAGCCCACAGGCTATTAGTATGATCATGTACACATGTTTCACATAGCCTGGGTACATAGTTACATACACCATATAATGCTACAGAAAGGTTTTAGGCACTTAGGACATCATGCTGATTCTTTAGAAAAACAATCTACTTATAACCCTTTTTCAATAGTGTTTGCTATGTAAGGATGTGTCCCATCACTACCCACCTGGGTTATCCCCAGGACAGCTCTACTGTCCAGTCCCCTAACCAGAAGCAATATATTCCCTCTGCAATCTCATTAATAATGGCTGTCATGCCATTACAAGCTAAGCACAAATGCATGCAAAGGGTAGAAGAGAACCCTTTGCAGACCCTAGGCTCCTCAGGGAGATCCTTAAGAAGTGGCCCATCTATGTATCATGTACCATGCAGGTGTATAATTGAATCAGAATCCTCCTCTGCTGAGGACAATTTAATTAGAAATCCAGGACCCCCTGCTGATGAAATAGTGTCCTTTAATTTCAGGTTTGAGCAAATACAAAGCAATCTGTTCAAAAGATTGATACATTCTTTAGGTCAGCTCCAAAAAAGCCATATACCTTCCCTGTTCTTGATTCAGTTTCTAACCTAGTTACCAAGGAATGGAACAAACCCTCCAACAAGTTTAAAAACATTACCCTCTGAAAAATTGGAGGTATGGGAGACTATTCCAAAGGTGGATGGTGCTGTCTCCACTTTGGCTAGGTGGACTATTCCTTTAGAAGAGAGTACGGATCCAATGGACTGAAAGCTTGGAAGCCTTCACAGACAATCCTTTCAGCTGGCAGGCTGTCCAGCTCTCAGTGTAGCATATGTATCTGAAGCTACTGGAGTCTGGTGTGACACCATTACCTTATCAGGCAAGAAGCTTCCCGTGAAGAAATTCAGGATTGCTTGAATTTGGTCAAAACTGCTAACAGTTTAATGTGTGATGCAGCAATTAAAATAACTTATATTAAAGGGACAGTCAACCCAAAAATTACTGTTACTTATTTAGATTAGTTAATTAACAATCTTTACATCAAACTCTAGCCCAATTTTCTTCTAAATAAACTTTGGCAGAAAATACACTTACTAGATCTCATCTGAATGTTTTGAAATGTCCACCTGACTCCTCCTTCTCTGACGTCTCCCAAAAGCTTGAACTGCAGCAGTAGTACAGGAACTTCTCGTCCCTGTGCGCTCCTTTCATTCAGTTCATTGAGAAACACATATGGCACCCCCCCCTCACACTATCTCCCCTCACTTTCAGAACGTTCTGTCTGCAGTCTGCAGTAACTGGCCGATTTATCACAGCTAGTGCTCTGTGATCCTATTTATTTATGAGCTCTCAATGCGACAATTTGTAATTTCAACTCACGTCAAGGGGATTGTTCACCAAACTGCTTCTGTGAGAGCAAACCCCCTAAAGTGTTACTATATGCTACACAGGGGTTACATTTCCTGGGGCCGTGTACAATATGAGTTTTATAGCATTTTCCCCCGGAAGCCAAAGTACAGCTGTGCTCACACGCAAACAGAACTACTGCTCAAACACTTTTAAATTTACATATTGGATTTGTGCAAATTCTAGCATCTGTATCTGTATTATCACCTGGATCATAAAGCTATACATTTAAATCTGTACTTTCACTTGTTTTGATGATAACAACTTGACATAACATTAGAATAATGCCTCCATCTAAGTGAAAGGGAAAACATTTCTCAGAGTACACCACAGGACTTCAGACCGTGGCGTTCCCCAGAGCATCAGCAAAGCGGAGATTAGATGTGAGGCGAGAGATGAATTTGATCCTCTGCACTATAAGACGCCCATGTCTGCCCGGATTCTATTGCCGACCAGAATGAGCCCCGGCACTTCCCTAGCCCCAGAGCCCTCCTCCGCCGTCAAGGATTGTCTCTCCTCCAGGGTTAGGCTAACAATGATCATAGGGGTTAGAGACTGGTTTGTTGAGCTGAAAACCGATTATCAGCACAAGGAATATTCTGACAACATTGACGTCTGCGCCCCTGAAACAGCAGCAAATAGGCGCTTAAAAAACATAACGCTCTTGGTGCTATACAACTCACATTGTACACGGCCCCAGGAAATGTAAATCATAGCAAATGTTTTCCCTTTTACTTACATGGAGGCATTATTCTAACGTTATGTTATGTTGTTATGATGTAAGTGAAAGGCAAAACATTTGCTATGATTAACATTTCCTGGGGCCGTGTACAATGTGAGTTGTATAGCACCAAGAGCGTTATGTTTTTTAAGCGCCTATTTGCTGCTGTTTCAGGGGCGCAGACGTCAATGTTGTCAGAATATTCCTTGTGCTGATAATCGGTTTTCAGCTCAACAAACCAGTCTCTAACCCCTATGATCATTGTTAGCCTAACCCTGGAGGAGAGACAATCCTTGACGGCGGAGGAGGGCTCTGGGGCTAGGGAAGTGCCGGGGCTCATTCTGGTCGGCAATAGAATCCGGGCAGACATGGGCGTCTTATAGTGCAGAGGATCAAATTCATCTCTCGCCTCACATCTAATCTCCGCTTTGCTGATGCTCTGGGGAACGCCACGGTCTGAAGTCCTGTGGTGTACTCTGAGAAATGTTTTCCCTTTCACTTAGATGGAGGCATTATTCTAATGTTATGTCAAGTTGTTATCATCAAAACAAGTGAAAGTACAGATTTAAATGTATAGCTTTATGATCCAGGTGTGCAATCTGGCAAAATAATACAGATACAGATGCTAGAATTTGCACAAATCCAATATGTAAATTTAAAAGTGTTTGAGCAGTAGTTCTGTTTGCGTGTGAGCACAGCTGTACTTTGGCTTCCGGGGGAAAGTGCTATAAAACTCATATTGTACACGGCCCCAGGAAATGTAACCCCTGTGTAGCATATAGTAACACTTTAGGGGGTTTGCTCTCACAGAAGCAGTTTAGTGAACAATCCCCTTGACGTGAGTTGAAATTACAAATTGTCGCATTGAGAGCTCATAAATAAATAGGATCACAGAGCACTAGCTGTGATAAATCGGCCAGTTACTGCAGACTGCTGACAGAATGTTCTGAAAGTGAGGGGAGATAGTGTGAGGGGGGGTGCCATATGTGTTTCTCAATGAACTGAATGAAAGGAGCGCACAGGGACGAGAAGTTCCTGTACTACTGCTGCAGTTCAAGCTTTTGGGAGACGTCAGAGAAGGAGGAGTCAGGTGGCCATTTCAAAACATTCAGATGAGATCTAGTAAGGGTATTTTCTGCCAAAGTTTATTTAGAAGAAAATTGGGCTAGAGTTTGATGTAAAGATGGTTAATTAACTAATCTAAATAAGTAACAGTAATTTTTGGGTTGACTGTCCCTTTAATGTGACAATTGCTGCTATGACTGTTCTGGCTAGGAAAGCCTTATGGCTCAAGTCATGGTCAGCTGATATGATATCTAAAAGCAAACTTCAATGGTTACTGGGAGAAGGAGCTTTCCTGCAGCAAGACAAAAAAGTGATATTCATACATATATACACATATAAACACAAATATAAATGTATACATTCATATACATATATATATATATATTATGTAGTTGCGATTGGGGTTACATGGCTGTGGCTGTTAGACTGTCGGTATGAAAACGCGACTCCATTGAAGTCTATGGGTGATAACTTAAACGGTAATCGAGCATGCTTTTGAGCGTGAGGATGCGATTGCGAGGGTGCGATATTTCTACTTCCCAATTGTATTCTCTTGCTTAGTAGTGCACACAGAAATAACAAAACTGAGCGCAGATTACAAGTTTGCCGAATCGCAAATGTGCGCTCCGACTGGGAAGCAGACTTTCTCAGCTGTAAATATCTTCACCATGGTGAATAGCCCCTGAATCAGGAAATATTAAAATAGAATGGGAATCCTCGGGGAAGTCTAAACATAGATGTCATGGCCTCACAGTTATGCATAAAAGACATAGTTTAACAAATCAGAGGATGCCATTTTTACATTAGAATGTCCCTTCAAATAAGTGGAGTTAATTTAAAAACATTTTGTATTTTTTTTTTTCATTTTGAAACCACTTACAGCTGCAGGAAAAAAAAATACTTTAAATGGTTGCATGATCAACATTGATTATAATGTAATTGCAAACATTTTTATATGAAAAATGATTCAGGTATTTTCAGCTGTGCCATAAGGACTTAGTTGTAAAACGATAAAGATTTTAAAGAACTGGGAATTTAATAAAAATGAAAAGCTGTTTACATTGATGAAATGACCTATGTACCAAAATATGTTTTAGGCCTTTTTGTTCAGTTTTAGATAATAATGTTAAAGCTATTCACAAAATGCTTATCTTAGAATCCAATGGATGTGATCACTATGTATAAATATGCCTGTTTTACTGAAGTATTCTTTTATTTCATTTTTTGTGTGTATTGGTTGACAGCCAAATCAGATATCCTTTTGTGCAAACGTAGGTGATCACAGGAACGCTAACATTTGCGTGTCATTTGGCTGGAGAGCATTAATGCTAACTTGCCTATACTGTTGAGAAGTTAATTATGTTTTTGGGAATTCCAGTGATTTATTTTATATATAAGCAGTTAACCTGGAGAAATATTCTGCCATCATTTATTTCTTGAAACCCATGGAGCTATGTTTTTAGTATATAGCATATAGTTTAGACCATTGATGGCCAACTTACTAACCCATGAGGGCTGCAAATGAATATTTTAGAAGCTGCACATACAATTATTGCTATTAAAGGGACAGTCAACCCCAGAATTTTTATTGTTCAGAAAGATAGATAATCCCTTTATTACCCATTTCCCAGTTTTGCATAACCAAAACAGTTATATTAATATACTTTTTACCTATGTAATTACCTTGTATCTAAACCTCTGCAGACTTACTTCTATCTCAGTTATTTTGACAGACTTGCATTTTAACCAATCAGTGCTGACTCCTAGGTAACTCCACGGGCATGAGCACAATGTTATCTATATGGAACACATGAACTATCGCCCCCTAGTTGTGAAAAACTGTCAAAATGCATTCAGATAAGAGGCGGCCTTCAAGGACTAAGAAATTAGCATATGAGCTTACCTAGGTTAACTTAACTAAGCATACCAAGAGAACAAAGCAAATTTTCACGAAAAAGTAAATTGGAAAGTTGTTTAAAATGACATGCCCTATCTAAATCATTATAGTTTATTTTTGACTACGCTTTCCCTTTAAATACATAAATAATAATATATTTTCTGAAAATATCCAGTGCAACATCGCCAGATTTATTTAATATTGCAGGGTATTTATTTACTGTTCTCCCCTCCAGAGGTTTTTTTTATTTGTAGCCACCTTGTTTGCCCACCTACAAGAAGTCTCTAAAGCATACTGTCATGGATACCAGACCACCCAGGCTTCTCCCCACCCCCCTATTACCCGACTAACTCCCTTTTACACCCGATTTGACCATTTCAGGACTTACGGATCTCCCAGATTTGTGATATGTTGTTTCTACTATATGAACTTTATCAGAGAAGAGCTGATCTCTGACCGGGAAAACCCTTCTAGGGTGTCCAGGCTCTTGAAACTGCTGACCGGCCACACCGCAACGGATACCTGCCTAACCCCTCTCAGGCTGGCCGGGCTCCTGGAACTCCCGGTCGGCCGTATCATGCTAGACACCCACTAACTTTACCCCTGGTCCCTTTGGAGATTAGTAGCCGCTATGGAGGACAAGAGGTGGGAGAATTGCCGGAGGGGAGCTCCTTTGGGAACTGGATGTTTTGGACACCCCTACCCCTCTATCTTTACCAGACTGTAACTCCAGTCCCCAGTAACGAATCATGCCACTTTTTGGTCTGTGGCATCTAACCGGACCAAAAGCTTTAAAATGACTCCCTGGATCACTCCGAAACCACCCCTTCTGTGTCCTAGGACTCTGTGGGGCTGTGGTTGCTATGGCAGGAGCCAGCCTGTCTGGAGGGGCGGGAATGGCGGAAGATTCGGGAGTAAGATAAGACCCTTTGTTTGTGTATAAAAGAAGTGTGTGTTTCCTAATAAAATCAGTTCTTGTTTCATCTGAATGTTAGTCTGTCTAGTTATTTGGGTGGGGATTGCTATAATCACTTTCTTAGCTACATAGCTGCCTGTTGTCAGGTATAGGAAGGACCCTCTGGCAGAGCTACCCAGTCGAATACTGGTGCTGTCTGGTATCAGGGTGGGCTACTGGCTGTAATCACTTGGTGGCTACACAGCTGCAGTTGGCAGGGAGGAATCAGGTTTTTTTTGGTGGAGCTACCCAGTCGGGGTAGCCGGGGTATCTGTCACATTGGTTGGCAGCGGTGGGATCTGCTTCTTCCACACGGTTCCTGCTGACAGAGGAGAAGTGCCGGTAACCATGGAAGCCAAGTTCCGACGGAGACTGCAAGACGCGCTGGCCCAGCTGATAGGTCCTATGTCTGCACAGGATGAGCTGGGAGTGAGGGACTTTATCCGCCGTCAACTCTGGATGGAGGCTCTTCAACAAGAGCAGGGCTATCGGGTAACGACCCTCCCCACTGATGAGGAAATATACTTGCTCCAGTGGGACTTAAGAGTGCCTCTCCTGGGAGAGCAGCCCAGGAAGGAATGGCTGTCTGAATTAGATGAACTGGTCCAGACTGAGATGATGCTGGATGTCAGCTACAGGGTCCTCTGATGGTATGCTATACAAGAGCAGCCATGGCTGGAGCATGGCTCCCCCACAGAGGGCTTTGGCTACAGCGGGCCAGGGAGCGAGACGGATCAGAACCTGAAGGAAATCTGCAGGCACCAAGAGGAACGTCTGGATCTCTTGGAGGAATCCTGGCTACTAGACTATCTGGATTTTATAAGTGACCAGGAAGAGGCACTGGAAAAGGAATACAAGAGGCTGCTAAACCTCGTTCAGCAGCATGCCACGGATTATGCATGGAGCTGTGGCACAGCAGTCTGGGATTCATGGAGGTTGGCCTCCGAGGAGTGGCAATAAGGAATAAGCGACGAAGAGCTGCTAAATACGGATCAGCAGCCTGGCCCCGAGCTTATGGTCTTGGACCAGGGAACCACCATAGCAGAAGTGCTGGCAACAGGGCAGAGAGCCACTGGCCTCTGCCCAGCACCTGCAGCAGCTCAGAGAAACCATGGAGCAGAGGTCACCGACCTCTCTCCCCACCAACAGAACCCCTTCCTGGGAGAGGAGACAGTCGGGCTCTCTCCCCAGTGGAAGAGCCAGGTGCAGGGAGAGATGGCAGTCAGTTTCTCTCCCCAGCGGCAGAGCCATCCCCAGGAGCAGAGGTAGACGTCCTCCCTTCCCTTCGACAGAACCCCTTCCTGGGAGAGGCGGCAGTCCGTTTTTCTCCCCAGCATAGCCGTCCCCCGGGAGTGGAGGTAGTTGTCCTCCCTCCCCTTAAACAGAACCCCTTCCTGGGAGAGGAGACAGTCGGTCTCTCTCCCCAGCAGCAAAGCCAGGTACAGGGAGAGACAGCAGTCAGTTTCTCTCCCCAGTGGCAGAGCCATTCCCCGGGAGCAGAGGTAGTCATCCTCCCTCCCCTTCGACAGAACCCCTTTCTGGGAGAGGTGACAGTCGGTCTCTCTCCCCAGCGGCAGAGCCATCCCCCGGGAGCGAAGGTAGTCATACTCCCTCCCCATCAACAGAATCCCTTCCTGGAAGAGGAGACAGTCGGTCTCTCTCCCCAGCGGCAAAGACAGGTACCAGGAGATACGGCAGTCGGTTTCTCTCCCCAGCGGCAGAACCATCCCTCAGGAGCGGAGATAGTCATCCTCCCTCCCCTTCAACAGAACCCCTTTCTGGGAGAGGAGACAGTCGGTCTCCCTCCCCAGCGGCAGAACCCCTTTCAGGGAGAGGAGGTGGCAGACCTCTCTCCTAAGCGGCCGAACCCCTTCCAGGGAGCGAGACATTCGATCTTCCTCCCCAGCAGCCGAACCCCTTCCAGGGAGCGGAGACAGTCAGTCTCCCTCCCCAGTGGCAGCTCTCCTTCTCGGGAGAAGAGACAGCCGGTCTCTCCCCTCAATAGCTTGGCAGGCTCTCTACCCTTTTCCCACCAAGGAGGATTTCCCACAGGAGGCAGGCATGGCATTGGGCCAGGGGGATACCCGCTCATACAGCTGGTGTCACAAGTTTGGGCACCTGAGTTTTGCCTGCCCTACCATGGAGAAACCTCCACCTACAGTCTGGGGTGGTAATACAGCCAGGAAACCTGCAAAGGCTTTGTTTGTGGGTGGGTCGGCAGGTAATAAGCAGAGTGTCACAGAGGAAGACGGTGTGACCAGGAGGCTTCAGGACACTGGGGCTGGATATCACTTAGTATGCCCTGAAGTTGCAGAGGATATTATCCCAGCAGAGACTGTGGATAATCAAGAAGTTGGCGGGGAGTGCCCTGTGGTGCCTGTGGCATATGTGCCCCTGGAAGGGGATGAGGAGAAAAATTTGCAGGAGGTAGAGATCTCTGAGGATGTCCTTGTCAATGTGTTGCTGGGGAAAGATTTGGGCCAGTTGCAGTGTGGTTATGTTCCCAAACACAACAACTGACCACAGAGAGGGCTAAAGGAGAGTCCAACAAAACCTGAGGTACTGCTAAGAACTGTTAAGGACAATGTGGAAAAGAATTGCCAGGTGGAAAAGCAGGGTATAGATAACTTACCAAACCTATGTGAATCCACAATGTTGTCCCAAAATCTGAATGTACCTACTTTGAAATGTGGTCCTCATGTGTGCCAGATGCCAGTCCCTAGGGAATAGGAGCTGGATAAAGGGTTTGGGGTGACCTTGTTACTGACAGCAACTGGTTTTAGCTCACCTGACAAGGAGGATTTTCCAATGGGGGCAATAGAGATTACAGTCCCCACCTGGGAACTCCAAGAATTCTGGGCAGTCTGCCCAGTTCCCCAACCTTGGGCTGCTGCAACCCCAGCTGCCCCGCCTTCTCTCTGGCAGCTGAGGCCTTTTCTGGGAGGGCCTGGAGGGCCCTCTGTGATTGTGACTGGGACTTGTGGGTGGGCAAATGCAAATGTTCTGGAGCTGGCCTTGGAAAACTTGTTTGGGACTCTGCAGGCATTGACCATCCCTGCACCCCTGGTGCAGGGAATGAAGGCCGGCGGGAAACGCCATGGATGTCCAGGAGGGATGGGATGAGACTTCCCGCAACCGACAAGTGGAGGGCCACCGTCGGACAGTCCCAGGCCGACCCATTAAGGGTCTAGCCAGGTCTGCCAAACTGAAAGGGGGGAGATGTCATGGAATATCAGACCACCCAGGCTTCCCCCCACCCCCTATTACCTGGCTAACTCCCTTTTACACCAGATTTGGCCATTTCAGGGCTTACGGGATCTCCCAGATTTGTAATATCTGTTTTTTCCAGGCTGTTTTTCCAGGCTCCTGGAACTGCCGGCCGGCCGCACCGCAACCGATACCGGCCTAACCCCTCTCAGGCTGGCTGGGCTCCTGTAACTCCCAGTTGGCCGCATCACGCCAGACACCCGCTAACTTTACCCCTGGTTGCTCCTTTGCTCTTTTGGGGATTGGTAGCCCCTAGGGAGGACAAGATGTGGGAGAATTGCCTGAGGGGAGCTCCTTTCGGAACCAGGGGTTTTGGACACCCCTACCCCCCTATCTTTACTAGTAACTTTGTGTATAAAAGGAGTGTGTTTTTCCTAATAAAATCAGTTCTTGTTTCACCTGAATGCTAGTCTGTCTAGTTATTTGTGTGGGGATTGCTATAATCACTTTCTTAGCTACATAGCTGCCTGCCTCTGGTAGAGCTACCCAGTCGGAGCCTGTCACAGGCTGAGATTCTGAATACTGGTGCTGTCTGGTATCAGGGTGGGCTACTGGCTGTAATCACTTGGCGGCTACACAGTTGCAATCGGCAGGGAGGAAGCAGGACCCTTTTGGCGGAGCTACCCAGTCGGGGTAGCCGGGGTATCTGTCACACACACATTTTTAGTGATTCTTTTTCCAAGGGCCACAGAAACTAGAGGGCCACATGGGGCCTATGATCTGCTAGTTGGTCATACTTGTTTTAGGCTAATTTATGTACAGAAGAATATGGTTTATTGAGAGAATAAATCTGATACACATAGTGGAAAGGAACAGGGCAATGATAACTGTGGTGTTGTCTGGAAAAACGAGAAATACACTCTCAGAAATGTATTTACATTAGCTTGTTAAAAGCCCATTCTGTTTATGCGCATGTATAAACACATGATTACTATTGAGGTTACAGCTGGACTTTGTTAAGGTAGAAGGCTGCCTGTAGTCTCATAATGATAGATGTTATGACAGTGTTTTAGTGCTACTGATCTTAATGGAAACACAGAAAATAAGCACTGCAGGTTATATTCAGTCATAGTCTGTGCCTGGGCAAAGGTTCTATTTATTATAAACATTATTTTTCATATGCATATTACTGTGGATTGCAAAATTTGTCTCATGCACAGTACACTATTTATCTCATGCACTATAGTCTACCTTGAAAGGATCTTTACAGCAAACACTAAAATAATTAATGTAAATAAACTGTGATTAATATTTTAGTTATTTGAAGGTTAAAAAAAATTGATTGTAAATCAATAGAAAACAATACATTTTTTTAATGCATAATGTGTGAAATCATTTTTATTGTAGGATTAGCTTTAGAAAAATCTCATAGTGGAACAGATAAACTGACAATGCAAGGTTATTAAAGGAACACACAATGCAGTAGAATTACTACATCAACAAGTACGTAATAAAAATATGATTTAACACTTACTAATTTGTGCTAGCCAATATATAAGACTTTACGTAATGGGAAATTCAAATGTGAGAGTTATTAGATTAGATCTAGATGTGTGGTTTAAGAGCACGGTTTAACCAGTGTCAAATTCCAAGAACCGATCTTATTGGATAAGTAACTCATTTTTAAATAATTGTCTAAAGTATCCAGCACCTGGGGGAGTGGAGTAGGTGTGCAAGCTCTAAGGGTACAGCACGATACCCCAAAAAATGCAGTAAAAAGGAGAGAAACCACCTTAGAACATTAAAGTACCTTTATTCAGCCAGACTGCAACAACAACAATGTTTTGGACCCACGTCCTTAGTCATGTATACATGAGTCTGAAACTTTGTTGTTGCAGTCTGGCTGAATAAAGATCCTTTGATGCTGTAAGGTGGTGCGGCTGCTCTCCTTTTAATTCCTTTTTAAAGTTGCTGACCCAGGTTTTTAATTCTTGTTCAAAATGTGTCTTCTGGGACAATAAACCCGACCATTGCTTCTTTTACAGACTAGGGTTTATGCATTTATTTATTTATATATCTATATATAATATGAGTAAAGGCCAGCACTCACGATTCAAAGTCAGCCACCCAGGGGGCTTAAAAAAAAATAAGTAGTAAAAAAATCAACAAAGGGTGCACTTGCCAGGAATTTACAAATAAGTCCCCTTTATTCCATGTGACGTTTCGGGGTTTCACCCCCTTCCTCAGACAGCTAAAATTGTGAGGAAACGTCACATGGAATAAAGGTGACTTATTTGTAAATTCCTGGTGAGTGCACCCTTTGTTGAATTTTTTACTACTTATTTTTTTGGAAGCACCCTATATTTATGTTTTTTTTTACCAAACAAGGTAATAAATAGTAACAGCTAATGTAACAGTATAAAGTTGGGTAAGTATTTGTCATCCGGATGCACAAAACAGTCATTTGCTGTGTAAATTCTGTAACTGCACTTCAGAGAAAAACACAAGGGCATGGTTATAAGTCTTCCCTATATACCATGGTTGTTTATCCCTATATATATCACACTTGCTTATTTATAGAACCCTGAGTTTTTTGCTATTTGTGACTATAACATTTCAGCCTGTGATCATTTTGAAGGCTCTGTCATAAGGTATATATCACCCAGAGCTAGATTTTAGCTATAGCAAATACTGAGCACATTTCTTTTCTTTATATATAGTGGATTGAAATCAGACTAGATTAGATGTTTTACTGAAGAAAAAAAACTTACTCAACCTGTTGCTATCAGGGACTATGTTTCCTTTTTTTTCAACACAATTATAGTAGACTGTTCATTTGCACACCCAGTGGACTTTCTTACACTTTATTGATTTATATTTTTTGTGTTTAATATTTTTATGTGCGTTTGTCTATCTTTTTATCTATATATATAGCGCTGCAGAATCTGTTGGCGCTCTACAAATAACTTATAATAATAATAAATATATATATATTATATATATATATATATTAGGTATTGATATATACGTTACAAACTTACTATGAGGAGAACGACAAAAAAGGTGACCCATGAAAACCATGGCTATGCCTTATGTTAGACAAGTCTTTACTAGTGCCATGAAGTCTATCTGCTCACGTGAGCATTTGGCCCATATTTGAAACCTCTCACAGCTATCTGGTGAATAATATTACTATGCATCAGATATCTTTTTACTTTATACCTATTAATAAATGGCAAGCTCAAATAAAACATTGTGTAAAGTCTATTTGTAATACATTTGTGGAAAAATAATTTAAATTCAAATATCAAATTGTTATTGATGGGTTATACACTAGCAAGAAGTGACTTACATTGTTTGAAAGATTATACCAAACAAAAATGTATTTGTATGAAAAATAACTATTCATCCTGTTCTTAGAAAAGGCCATTAAACTGTAATTATTATATACTGTTATTGGCGCACAATATATTGCACTTTAATTAATACCACTTGCATTTTTGAGCACTAAAAGTTTGTCCAGTTAGTAGAATTTTCTTTCATTTCTATAGTATTTTAAGGTGTATTTGAATGCACAATAGAAAGCTCTAGAAGTTAAAGGAACAGTCTACAATATAATTTGTATTATTTTAAAACATACATAATCCCTTTATTACCCATTCCCCAGTTTTGCATAACCAAAACAGTTATATTAACCCCTTAACGACCAAGGACGTACAAGGTACATCCTACAAAAACTGGTAGTTTCGGATGCGTCTGATCGGGATGATTGACACCCCCTGCTAACGGCACATTGGCTGCGAGTGTGCAGGGGGAAGCATTGCACAAGCATTTAGCAAGAAATGCTTGTGCAATGTTAAATACTGACAGCATATGCTGTCTGCATTTAGCGATGTCGAGCGATGCTACAGCGAATCATGTCCGCTCAACATTTGTTAAATCTACCACTTGATCACCAAGCCACAAAAATATCAGGTCATCAATAGAATGCCCGTAATAAACAATATGATCTCATATCTCCAAAGAAGTGGAACAGCTCCCACCAACCTAAATAAAGATTGGCATAAGAGGCCGCAAATTATGCTCCCATGGCTGTTCCACATCTCTGGAAAAAAAATTATACCTCAAATAAAAAATAGTTTTGTGTGAGCAAGTACTCCACGGCCAACAAGACAAAATGTACAGTCTCCTCAGAAAAATCCGAACAATTTTGCAAAAAATATTGTAAAGCCTCCAAACCATTTTGATGTGGTATGGAGGTGACATCTAATGACACCAGTATGTAATCATCCTGCGATTTAATATTCTGTATGTCCTGTAGCAAGGATTTAGTATCCCTAATGTAACTATTTAAAGCCACTACTAAGGGTTAAAGAAAAGTATCTACAAGCTCAGAGAGGGATTCATTGAAGGACCCAATGCCTGCCACAATGGGACGGCCAGGGGGGTTTGTTAACGTTTTGTGAATTTTGGGAAAATAGTGGAAAATGGCCACCACAGGTACATCTGGGATTAAATAATACATTATATTAGTTTTAAAAATTCCATTCTTATGTGCATCCTCCACTATAATAACCAAAATGGTTTTAAATTCTCTAGTTGGATCCAAGCTCAAAGCTACATATGTATCTATATCTGATAGTTGGTGCAATGCTTCCTGGAATATAGTCTTGCCTATTAAGTTTGACAACATTGCCTCCCTTATCGGGACTACGATATCTTTATTATCTTTTAAATCCTCAATAGCTTTATGCTCACAAATAGTTTAATTCTCCCTGGAATGATGTATCATTTTATTTGCATCTGATCTATCTTTTAAGGACTCATTCAAATGTGTCAATTTTGTTTCAACAGTTTGCTGAAAAACCTCCAAAACATTACATCTAGCTTGCACAAGGTAAAAAGTGCTTTTCTTTTTTAACTTCCCAAAAGGCAAATCTCTCTCATTTGGATCATACTTTACAGTGGTCCCACTAGTTTTACTCAATTCATCCAAATCTCTTACACTACACTTCCTGAAAATGTATTTTTGAAATAGTTGTTTGCGTATCATAAGTTGTTATTAAATTATCCACCTCATCATGTTCCAGGCTATATTCATCCTTATGGAAATGTCTCTTTAAGGTAGAGCGAGTCTGAAGCGCTAGTTAAATGCAGTGGTCTTTAAGCTGCTGCTACATAACCTCTACATGACATTTTAGATGGTGGATAGCAATCATCTCGATCTGATCAGATTGGGATGATTGACAGCCCCCTCTAGTACGCAATTGACTGCGGACAAGCACTGGGCGGCATTGCACAATCAGTCACGTGACAGTGAACCTTGTTCACCCAGCAATTGTTAAAACAAGCACATATGTCTTGAGAAACAGGACTGCATAAAGTTGAATCAAATACCTTTGTAGCTACATTAAATCTTGAGTTGACCAGGCCATTCAAGGAAAGGAAGGACATTTTTCAAGTGTGATTGACACTTTTTACACACCTTTTTTATTAACCAGCATTCAGTTTTCAACCCTGCCCCTATCAATGTCACACCCTTTCTTGCCTTGTTATCAATGTTGCTCCTTATGACAAGCAAAATAGCTGTTTGCAGCAACAGTGAGGATGCTTGATAGGTTGTTTAGGCATGAACATTATTGTACAACACGTAGCCAAAATTATGCAGTATGTGCTTGTACCTTACCTCTAGCAGGTTGTCTATATAAATATAGATACCAATAAATCTTAGTCTACTTGTTTGATATTAACTAAGCAGATTCCTTAAAGAAATATAAAACAGTCTATTTCATGGTTGTAATAAAAAGCACTAAGCAGAAATAATTTTAATATGTATTATTAATAATTTTAAGGGGATTTTATTTCTGTTTTTTAACTTTATTTGTGCAGGGTCCATTACTTCCTGTCACAGCCGCACAAGGGGTCTGTGGTCTCTATAGGAAGGCAAAGGAGGAGCTTTCAATTTGAAATGGTTGCTAGGAGACACATGCACTAGCTTCAGTAAGTTTCTTGCCCAAGCTGAGTAGAGGTCTTTTTCTGAATTAATCATCTGACAGTAGAACTTATATTTCTCCAACATTGGTGTGTCCGGTCCACGGCATCATCCATAACTTGTGGGAATATTCTCTTCCCCAACAGGAAATGGCAAAGAGCACAGCAAAAGCTGTCCATATAGTCCCTCCCAGGCTCCGCCCCCCCCAGTCATTCTCTTTGCCGCTCTAACAAGTAGCATCTCCACAGAGATGGTGAAGAGTATGTGGTGTTTTATTGTAATTTTTTATTCTTCTATCAATAGTTTGTTATTTTAAAATAGTGCTGGTATGTACTATTTACTCTAAAACAGAAAGAGATGAAGAGTTCTGTTTATAAGAGGAATATGATTTTAGCAGCAGTAACTAAAATCGGTTGCTGTTCCCACACAGGACTGTTGAGCTGAGAGAACTTCAGTTGGGGGGAACAGTTTGCAGACTTTTCTGCTTAAGGTATGACTAGCCATTATTCTAACAAGACTGTGTAATGCTGGAAGGCTGTCATTTTTCCCTCATGGGGATCGGTAAGCCATTTTCTTAGACTCAAACAGAATAAAGGGCTTATTATGGGCTATAAACTGGTAGACACTTTTATGGGCTAAATTGATTGCTTTATTTAGGTATTATATGCAGTTTGAAGTTGAATTTCACACTTTGATAACTTTGAGGAACGTTTTTTTACACCAGGCACTTGTTTAGACACCTTCCCAGTCAGGAAGGGCCTTTCTCTGTAGTAGGCAGAGCCTCATTTTCGTGCCATTACTGCGCAGTTACTTTTGAGAACAGTACATGCAGCTGCATGTGTATGGGTCTGGAATTCACTGAAAAGGTTCCTAGAAGGCTTCATTTGGTATCATATACCCCCCTGGGATTGGTGAAGTCGCAGCAAAGGCTGGGGCTGGGACTGTAAGGGGGTTAAAAATTGTAAAGGCTCCGGTTTCCACATTTTAAGGGTTAACAGCCTGAAATTTGGGGTGCAATACTTTGAATGCTTTAAGACACTGTGGTGAAAATTTCGTAAAGATAATTCCTTCATAGTTTTTCACATATTCAGTAATAAAGTGTGCCCTGTTTAACATTTAAAGAGACAGTAACGGTTTTGTTTTAAAACGGTTTTTGTGCTTTATTAACCAGTTTAAGCCTGTTTAACATGTCTGTGCCTTCAGATAGATCATGTTCTGTATGTATGGAAGCTAATGTGATTCCTCCTTCTAATATGTGTGATAATTGTGCCATAGCGTCCAAACAAAGTAAGGACAGTACTGTCACAAATAGTAAAGTTGCCCAAGATGATTCCTCAGAGGAAGGAAGTAGGCATAGTTCTACATCATCTCCTTCTATGTCTACACCAGTTTTTCCCACGCAGGAGACCCCTAGTACTTCTAGCGCGCCAATGCTTGTTACTATGCAACAATTGATGGCAGTAATGGATAACTCCATAGCAAATATTTTATCCAAAATGCCAGCTTTTCAGAGAAAGCGCGATTGCTCTGTTTTAAACACTGTAGAGCAGGAGGGCGCTGATGATAATTTTTCTGTCATACCCTCACACCAATCTGAAGTAGCAATGAGGGAGGTTTTGTCAGATGGGGAAATTTCTGATACAGGAAGAATTTCTCAGCAGGCAGAACCTGATGTTGTGACATTTAAATTTAAATTAGAGCATCTCCGCGCATTGCTTAAAGAGGTGCTATCTACTCTGGATGATTGTGACAATCTGGTCATCCCAGAAAAATTGTGCAAGATGGACAAGTTCCTTGAGGTCCCGGTGCACCCTGATGCTTTTCCAATACCCAAACGGGTGGCGGACATAGTGAATAAGGAGTGGGAGAAGCCAAGCATACCTTTTGTCCCTCCTCCTATATTTAAGAAATTATTTCCTATGGTCGACCCCAGAAAGGACTTATGGCAAACAGTCCCTAAGGTCGAGGGGGCGGTTTCTACACTAGCCAAACGCACGACCATTCCTATTGAGGACAATTGTGCTTTCAAAGATCCTATGGATAAAAAATTGGAGGGTTTGCTTAAAAAGATTTTTGTACAGCAAGGTTACCTCCTTCAACCTATTTCGTGTATTATTCCTGTCACTACAGCGGCGTGGTTCTGGTTCGAGGAACTGGAAAAGTCGCTCAGTAGGGAGACTCCGTATGAGGAAGTCATGGACAGAATTCACGCACTTAAGTTAGCTAATTCCTTTATTTTAGATGCCGCTTTGCAGTTAGCAAGATTAGCGGCGAAAAATTCAGGGTTTGCAATTGTGGCGCGCAGAGCGCTCTGGCTAAAGTCTTGGTCGGCGGATGTATCTTCCAAGACAAAATTGCTTAATATCCCTTTCAAAGGTAAGACCCTTTTTGGGCCAGAATTGAAAGAAATTATTTCAGACATCACTGGGGGTAAGGGCCATGCCCTCCCACAAGATAGGCCTTTCAAGGCTAAGAATAAGTCTAATTTTCGTTCCTTTCGCAATTTCAGGAACGGACCGGCTTCCAACTCCGCAGCCTCTAGACAAGAGGGTAACGATTCCCAGACTAAACCAGCTTGGAAACCGATGCAAGGCTGGAACAAGGGTAAACAGGCCAAGAAGCCTGCTGCTGCTACCACCAAGACAGCATGAAGGGGTAGCCCCCGATCCGGGACTGGATCTAGTAGGGGGCAGACTCTCTCTCTTTGCTCAGGCTTGGGCAAGAGATGTTCAGGATCCCTGGGCACTAGAAATAGTCTCTCAGGGTTATCTTCTAGAATTCAAGGAACTACCCCCAAGGGGAAGGTTCCACATGTCTCGCTTATCTTCAAACCAAATAAAGAGACAGGCATTCTTACATTGTGTAGAAGACCTGTTAAAGATGGGAGTGATACACCCAGTTCCAACGGTGGAACAAGGTCAGGGGTTTTACTCAAATCTGTTTGTAGTTCCCAAGAAAGAGGGAACTTTCAGACCAATTCTGGATTTAAAAATTCTAAACAAATTTCTCAGAGTTCCATCGTTCAAAATGGAAACCATTCGAACGATTTTACCCACAATCCAGGAGGGTCAATTTATGACTACCGTGGATTTAAAGGATGCGTATCTACATATTCCTATCCACAAAGATCATTATCAGTTCCTAAGGTTCACCTTTCTGGACAAGCATTACCAGTTTGTGGCTCTCCCATTCGGGCTAGCCACTGCTCCAAGGATTTTCACAAAGGTGCTCGGGTCCCTTCTAGCGGTTCTAAGACCAAGGGGTATTGCAGTGGCACCTTACCTGGACGGCATCCTAATTCAAGCGTCGTCTCTTTCCAAAGCAAAGGCTCATACAGACATTGTTCTAGCCTTTCTCAGATCTCACGGGTGGAAGGTGAACGTAGAAAAGAGTTCCCTGTCTCCGTCGACGAGAGTTCCCTTTTTGGGAACAATAATAGATTCTTTAGAAATGAAGATCTTCCTGACAGAAGTCAGAAAGTCAAAGCTTCTAAACGCTTGTCAAGTTCTTCAATCTATTCTGCAGCCTTCCATAGTTCAGTGCATGGAAGTAGTAGGGTTGATGGTTGCAGCAATGGACATAGTTCCTTTTGCTCGAATTAATCAGACCATTACAACTGTGCATGCTCAAGCAGTGGAATGGGGACTATACAGACTTGTCTCCAATGATTCAAGTAGATCAGATGACCAGAGACTCACTCCGTTGGTGGCTGACCCAGGATCACCTGTCCCAGGGAATGAGCTTCCGCAGACCAGAGTGGGTCATAGTCACGACCGACGCCAGTCTATTAGGCTGGGGCGCGGTCTGGGATTCCCTGAAAGCTCAGGGTCTATGGTCTCTGGAAGAGTCTCTTCTCCCGATAAACATTCTGGAACTGAGAGCGATATTCAATGCTCTCCGGGCTTGGCCTCAACTAGCGAAGGCCAGATTCATAAGATTCCAGTCAGACAACATGACTGTTGCTTACATCAACCATCAGGGGGGAACAAGGAGTTCCTTGGCGATGAGAGAGGTGTCCAAAATCATCAAATGGGCGGAGGATCACTCCTGCCACCTATCTGCAATCCACATCCCAGGAGTAGACAACTGGGAGGCGGATTATCTGAGTCGTTAGACTTTCCATCCGGGGAGTGGGAACTTCACCCGGAGGTGTTTGCCCAGTTAACTCAATTATGGGGCATTCCAGACATGGATCTGATGGCGTCTCGTCAGAACTTCAAGGTTCCTTGCTACGGGTCCAGATCCAGGGATCCCAAGGCGACTCTAGTGGATGCATTAGTGGCGCCTTGGTCCTTCAACCTAGCTTATGCGTTTCCGCCGTTCCCTCTCCTTCCCAGGCTGGTAGCCAGGATCAAACAGTAGAAGGCCTCGGTGATTCTGATAGCTCCTGCGTGGCCACGCAGGACTTGGTATGCAGACCTGGTGAATATGTCATCGGCTCCACCATGGAAGCTACCTTTGAGACAGGATCTTCTAGTGCAAGGTCCATTCGAACATCCAAGTCTAGTTTCTCTCCAGCTGACTGCTTGGAAATTGAACGCTTGATTTTATCCAAGCGCGGGTTTTCGGATTCAGTGATAGATACTTTGGTCCAAGCCAGAAAACCTGTGACTAGAAAGATTTACCATAAAATATGGAAAAGATATATCTGTTGGTGAATCCAATGGATTCTCATGGAGTAAGATTAAAATTCCCAGGATCCTCTCCTTTCTCCAAGAGGGTTTGGATAAGGGATTGTCAGCGAGTTCTCTAAAAGGACAGATTTCTGCTCTATCTGTCTTGTTACACAAACGACTGGCAGCTGTGCCAGATGTTCAAGCTTTTGTGCAGGCTTTGGTCAGGATCAAGCCTGTTTACAGACCTTTGACTCCTCCCTGGAGTCTAAATTTAGTTCTTTCAGTTCTTAAAGGGGTTCCGTTTGAACCCTTACATTCCATAGATATCAAGTTATTATCTTGGAAAGTTCTATTTTTGGTTGCTATTTCTTCTGCTAGAAGAGTTTCTGAATTTCTGCTTTGCAGTGTGACACTCCTTATCTGGTGTTCCATTCAGATAAGGTTGTTTTGCGTACCAAGCCTGGTTTTCTTCCAAAAGTTGTTTCCAACAAGAATATTAACCAGGAAATAGTTGTTCCTTCTTTGTGTCCGAAACCAGTTTCAAAGAAGGAACGTTTGTTACACAATTTAGATGTAGTCCGTGCTTTAAAGTTCTATTTAGAAGCAACAAAGGATTTCAGACAAACTTCTTCTCTGTTTGTCGTTTATTCTGGCAAGAGGAGAGGTCAAAAGGCTACTGCTACCTCTCTTTCCTTCTGGCTGAAAAGCATCATCCGATTGGCCTACGAGACTTCCGGACGGCAGCCTCCTGAACGAATCACAGCTCACTCTACTAGGGCTATGGCTTCCACATGGGCCTTCAAGAACGAGACTTCTGTTGATCAGATATGTAAGGCAGCGACTTGGTCTTCTCTGCACACTTTTGCCAAATTCTACAAATTTGATACTTTTGCTTCTTCGGAGGCTATTTTTGGGGGAGAGGTTTTGCAAGCCGTGGTGCCTTCTGTTTAGGTAACCTGATTTGCTCCCTCCCTTCATCTGTGTCCTAAAGCTTTGGTATTGGTTCCCACAAGTTATGGATGGCGCCGTGGACCGGACACACCAATGTTGGAGAAAACAGAATTTATGCTTACCTGATAAATTACTTTCTCCAACGGTGTGTCCTGTCCACGGCCCGCCCTGGTTTTTTAATCAGGTTTGAAAAATTTCTTTCTTTATACACTACAGTCACCACGGCACCCTATAGTTTCTCCTTTTTTTCTCCTATCCGTCGGTCGAATGACTGGGGGGGGCGGAGCCTGGGAGGGACTATATGGACAGCTTTTGCTGTGCTCTTTGCCATTTCCTGTTGGGGAAGAGAATATTCCCACAAGTTATGGATGACGCCATGGACCGGACACACCGTTGGAGAAAGTAATTTATCAGGTAAGCATAAATTCTGTTTTTGTAAGGTTAGCTCCCTTATCTCACTAAAGACAATGGCTATGCAGACAATTCCTAGGTGCTCATTTTGGGGAAAAAATAAGTTGTTTGTTGTGTTTATGTTTACTTTGATTTAACATTCTTTTTTTCCTAAAGGAGAACTGTTTCATAAAACATTTATGATTCATAAAACATTTATTATTCAGATAGTGCAAGCAATTTTGAACAATGTTCCAATATACTTCTATTATCTAATATGCTTTGTTCCATTGGTATCCTTTGTTGGAAAGCATATGTAGATAGGCTATGGAGCAACAATGCACTACTGGAAGCAAGCTGCTGACTGGTGACTGCACATATACAATATGCCTCTTGTCATTGCTCACCCCAGTTGTGCATTGGTGCTCCTTAACAAAAGATACCAAAAGAATAAAGCAAATTTGATGATAGAAGTACAGTGTTAAGTTGCATGCCCTATCTGAAGGTGAGAGCTCAGTAATTGAAAATCTACATAGAATCGTATCAATCTCCCCCACTGCTCATGTGTTAACATTGTACACACACCTATTACATCCATATTTATTAACTTTATAAGCTGTTTTTGAGACATTCTCTATCATCCAGTCAGGGAGTTTAAACCCTATGAATTCTTCTTAAACGGGACACAAAAATGGTGCCATGAAAAACTAGCAATAAATACACACGATACGCAGTGCTTGACAAATATGTTCAAAATCTAGGAGCCAGGCCAAAGTCTAGGATCTAGGTATTTTTCATGGTTTGTGTGTGCATATATTATATATATATATACTGTGTAGAATGTTGCATTCCATCATTTCTAGGGCAGTACAAAATTGGAGGAAAATAGTGCAAATCAAATAATGAAAATACATTGCAAAGTTTGTTTGTTTTTTAAACACAACAGTGAATGTTTTTTTGTTTTGTTTTTTTCAAACAAATTTGCATTATATTTTCAGGATTTGATTTGCATTATGATCCTTCAATTTTTTCTTTGTTTTTTCACTGCCCTAGAAATGATGGAATGCAACATTCTCCACAGTGATTGCTGCATCACTGCAGGAGCTCATGCATAACTACTTATGCATTCCAGCATTTCTGGGGCAGTGGGAAAAAAAAGAAAAATTGGTGAAAAAAATAGGGCAAATCAAATAATTGAAAGTACATTGCAAAGTTTGTTTTTTAAAAAACACAATGATATATATATATATTTTTTTTTTAAACAAACGATGTATTTTCATTATTTGATTTGTTCTATTTTCCTCCAATTTTTTACTGCCCTAGAAATTATGGAATTCAACATTCCACACAGTGACTGCTGGATCACGGCAGGTGCTCATTTATTTCTGCCAATGGATTCTAGCATTTTGGGGGCAGTAGAAAAAAAACAAACAGGAAAATTGGAGGAAAATAGGGCAAAGCAAATAATGACAGTACATTGCAAAGTTTGTTTTTTAAACACACAATGGTGAATGTTTTTGTTTGTTTTTTTAAAGAAACTTTTCAATGCACTTTCATTATTTGCTTTGCCCTATTTTCCTCCAATTTTCCTGTGTTTTTCCCCACTTCCCCTAGAAATGCTAGAATCCATTTGCAGATATACATGAGCTCCTGCAGTGATCCAGCAATCACTGTGTAGAATGTTGCACTCCATCAATTGGCAGTGAAAAAACACAGGGAAAAAATAAGGCTAGTCTGTGATGGCTGCAGGGGCTCTTACTGGTAACTGTGTACTCAGGCTGATTTCCAGACAATGTGAATCACAACCTTATAATAGTTCAAGTGTAATGTGGCACTGAGCTCATGTTATGGGGCCTATTACTGGTACATTTGCCAGGTGCTACTCCTCTAAGATAACTCACAGGGTATAAGGGGGGTGGGGTCACAACTTAAAAGATGTGACAAACAAGAGATTTGAGTGCACAAATTGCTCCCAAAATGATATGTGATATTAAAACTTACACTTTTATTTAAATATGGTTAAAAAAATATATATATAAAGATACCTTGGTTCTAAGAACCTACAAAGAAATTAAACCAACTAGCACAAAAGAACCTGAATCTAAGCTCCAAAAATTATGACAGGTAGCTTAAGCCTTAAGGGACAGTCAACACCAGAATTTTTTTTTTTAAAGATAGATAATCCCTTAATTACCAATTCCCCAGTTTTGCATAACCAACACAGTTATAATTACACACGTTTTACCTCTGTAATTACCTTGTATCTAAGCCTCAGCAGACTGCCCCCTTATTTCAGTTCTTTTGACAGACTTACATTTTAGCCAATCAGAGCTGTCTTCATGGTAAATTCATGAGCATGAGCTCAATGTTATCTATATGAAACACATGAACTAATGCCCTCTTGTGGTGAAAAACGATCAAAATGCATTTAGATTAGAGGAGGCCTTCAAGGTCTAAGAAATTAGCATATGAACTTCCTAGGTTTAGCTTTCAACTAAGAATACCAAGAGAACAAAGCAAAATTGGTGATAAAAGTACATTGGAAAGTTGTTTAAAATTACATGCCCTATCTGAATCATGAAAGTTTTTTTTGGACTTGACTGTCCCTTTAGAGCAATACCCCTGGTATTCCTGGCCGATAACTGGTCACGTCAGCATTAGTTGGGGGCATGCCGTTAGACAGGTTACAAATATGGGGAAAAAGAAAAATAGATTGCTACCCATTCCGGCCCGTATACGGGCCTTTTTCTGGCTTAAGTGGTCAAAAAAAGAGTTTAAAACTGAAGACTCTAAAAGCTGGTAATTTAAAGGGACACTGAACCCAAATGTTTTCTTTTGTAATTCAGAAAGAGCATGCAATTTTAAGCAACTTTCTAATTTACTCCTATTATCAATTTTTCTTCGTTCTCTTGCTATCATTATTTGAAAAAGAAGGCATCTAAGCTTTTTTTTTTTTGTTTCAGAACTCTGGACAGCACTTTTTTATTGGTGGATGAATTTATCCACCAATCAGAAAGGACAACCCAGGTTGTTCAACAAAAATGGGCCGGCATCTAAACTTACATTCTTGCATTTCAAATAAAGATACCAAGAGAATGAAGAAAATGTGATAATAGGAGTAAATTAGAAAGTTGTTTAAAATGTCATGCTCTATCTGAATCACGAAAGAAAATGTTTGGGTACAGTGTCCCTTTAAATATATGAGCGACCAATCAGAGCATTGCATCCTTTGCTGCCTTATTTCCTATTGGTTTAATCACATAACTACCTGAATGGGAACTACCGACTAAGACTAAAAGTAACCAATTAAAATTATGCCTACTCAGTCATAATAGTTTCTATTATGCCTTGTTAAATAGTTTATTGTGGTGACTACCTGAGAGGGGACTGATAATGTGCAAACTATTTGATCACATGTTCATACATTTCACCAATCAGGTGCACGCCTACCATCCCATTTGAATATTATGAACGTACATTGTATAGGAGTAATTTGTGGCGACTACCTGTTTGAGGACTATTAACACCTCAACAGTCAGGTTACATGACTCCTCTGCCAAACTATTACATAAGTGCCTACATTTCTTAGGAAATGTATGTAAAAAAGGAAAGAGAATCGAAGTAACAGTTACGGTTTTGTTATTACAACGTAACATTGTTTTATACATTCTAAGGCTTATACTGTGTATCCCGTGCATAATCATATTTATTTTTGGAGTTAATAAAAAAACAGACAAACAACCATAAAGACCCTCAAAAATTGATCATATAGTGGAGGAATGGCTTGGGAGATAAAAAAAACGAGGGGGTTTGAATTCCACTTAGTAAACCAGTTTTATATTATTATTGTTTGCATATGATAATCCACACATAAAATGTGCCCTTAGACCCTAGTTGTTACTATAAATCTTTATAAATATACCCAATAATTGTTATTATCATTCATAACATTTGGGGTTACACTGTTCAAAAGGAATATCTTTTTAGTTTTGCTTTGAAGTAGTGACGTCTGTGTATCTTCACCTCTGATACCACACTTAATTGTATCCAGATCCCAGCATTTTAAGGCCTTTGGGTTGGTGTGGTGTGTCAGAAAGTGTTTAGCCACAGTAGTAATTTGTTTTCCCTTTTCTAATGCCTTTCTGGCGGTTCGGTTTTACTTAGATGTTCGGTTATTCTAACTGATAGGGTGCAGGTGGACGTACCAACATAGTAAATATTGCAGTCACAGCTTAGACAATAAATTACATTTTTTGTTTTGCAGTTAATGTAATTCTTGTATAGGAGTTTATTGCCAAATCGTCAATGTTTTTTAGTTTTTTGATCATGTGTTGACAGGTTGAACATGATCCACCGGCTATCAAGCCTCTGAAAAGTGGTTTCCTCTTGGACAATCGGTCATAATGACTGCTGACCAATAAGTCTTGTATGTTACGTTGTCTCTTAAAGGTCGTTGCAGGCCTATTAGGTAAAATGCCTTTCAAATATTCATCAGTTTCCAGAATATACCAGTACTTTTCAAAAATGTCCCTCACTTCATTAGATTGTTTATTATATGTGGAGATAAACCTGATATTATCAATATCTCCTGATTTTATCTTTGGGGACAAGTAAGGTATTTCTGTCTGTATTTATAGCCCTATGGTAGGCCCTAGATAAACATATTTTTGAGTAACCTCTACCAAGGAACCTTTCTTTGAGATCTTTTGCTGCTTTTTTTAAAGCTGTCTACAGTGGAGCAATTCCTCCTAATTCTGAAATATTCACCTGTTGGAATATTTTTGGTGACTGTAGGTTCATGTGCAATAGTGGCATGTAACACATTATTGGTGATGGTGCTCATCCTAAACAATTCTGTGACTAGTATATTTTATATGGTTTTAGAGATGGTTATGTCAAGAAATTTGACTTTTTCCTTATTCCCTGAGTATGTGAGAAACAGACCCATATGATTATTATTCAATTCAGTCATGAATTCTTTAAGTAGTTTAATTGATCCTTACCATAAGATCATAATATTTATGTAGCAAGCCCACAAAGAGATATACTGATGATATTTTTGCATTTGTGGGCAAAATACATAAGTAGCCTCCCACCACCCCAGATACAAGTTGGCATACGTAAGGGCACAAGCTGTCCCCATGGCAGTGCCACATGTTTGCAGAAAAAACTTATCAAAAGTGAAGAAGTTGTGACTGAGTACGAATTTTAATAAGGTGATTAGAAATTATTTAGGGTCATTGTTCATGTTTGGTTCTCCTTTCAAGAAATGACTAACTGCAATGCAGCCAAATTCCATTCTAATGCTTGTATACAAGGATTCAACATCACAAGTCACCAAATATGTGTTTTCATTCACATTAACATTCTCCAATTTGTTTAATATATACATGGTATCTCTAGTATAGGATAGTAGGTCGGATACGTATTTTCTCAAGCGTGCATCTAGATATTTGCTAGCATTCTTGCACATAGATTGATTACCTGATAAAATAGGTCGACCAGGTGGTTTAGACTTATTTTTATGTATCTTAGGGAGTAAGTAAAGTTTAGCAACCCTTGGTTTTTGAACACTCAGGAAATTATTTTCTTTCTTATCAATAATGCCCATTGTGAAAGCATTTTGGATTAAATTATTGTATTTGGTGCAAAAATCATTTGTGGGATCTTAAAATAGCCTTCTATAATTGTTTTCATTACTAAGCTGTTTCTGTGCCTCAGTAATATACATATCATAGGGCCAAATCACTAAATTCCCCCCTTTATCACTGGACTTGATGAGAACATCATCCCATTTTTGTATTCCAATTAATGCCCTCCTTTCCTTATAAGATAGATTATGATTATAAATTGTTGTATCTATCTTCAGTATGTCTTCACACATTAGATTGAGGAATGTTGCAATTTGGGGGGAAACATGGGTGGGGGACAGATGTGGACTTATTTTTCACAATTTGCCTCCATTCATTGTTAGTCTCCCCAAGCCCTTGTGTTTCTTGCAATAATTATAATAAATTATTCAAGGCCTCCTGATCATCTTTATTCAGAGTTGAAGCCATGTTACTAGCACCAAAATACTTCTTAATAACAATTTCCTGGCAAATAGGTGAACATCTTTAACTGTATCGAATTTGTTGATGGAGTGGGTGGGGACAAAAGACAGACTTTTTTTAAATACACCCAGATGTTGGTCAGTTAGGGTTTTAGAAGAGATATTTATTACTCTTCTTCTGTATTTTTGGGGCCCTCATTGATGTGGTGTGTATTGAGGTTCTTAGGTTTCTTTCAACCTCGTCCGGTGTGTTTCCTAAAGGGGCAGGACCTGAGTGTGGAGTTATTCTATTTCCTCTATCACCTTTGTGTTCCTTCAGGAATTTTAGCCTCTTTATCAGAGGAATCAGACTCTGTTGTTTCACTATCAGTTTTATTGGTGTCACTGTTATCATTTCTGGTTTTCCAGAGATACACTCTTTTGTTTTGATAGTCATTGAGGTCCCTGTCAACCTTTCTTTCTTTTTTTTCTTTCTTTTCAGAGATGAATTTAGCGAACCTGTTTATTTCATCACTCATCTTTTTTTAAGATTTTTGAAAATCCTCTTTAATCTCATACGTTTTTGGATCAGTGCTCATTCGTTCTATTTCTAAATTAATCTCTGAAAGTTTTTCTTCCTCATATTCAATTAGCAATTTGATTAATTTGACAGCACATTCAGTGAGTACAGTTTCCCACTTCTGTTTAAATTCTTCAGTCAAATGGCTAAAGGAAGGAATTGTTTTTATTCGTAAACCTCTAGGAATAACATTGTTCTCAATATAAAAGTTAAACATTCCTATATTCCATTGTCTCTTTGTCTGTTTTTTAAGGATTTTTTTAAGGTCTTTCAGTTTTTGTCCGCATCCCAAACCTCCATCATCTATTTCTTTGATGCTCTTATTTTATAAAGTCAGAGTATCTTTAATAACATTGTCTGTGCATTTAAGTCAAATGCTGCCATACTGCCCGTGCTCTACACTACAAAAAAAATGAGAAAACTTATTAACACAGATGTGCCAGCTCTCCTCCCTTGCAAAAGATTCAATGTTTAAAAAGATGGTAAATGTGACACTGAGCTCATGTTATGGGGCCTGTTGCTGGTATGTTTGCCAGGTGCCACTCGTCTAAGATAATTCACAGGGTACAAGGTGGGGTCACCTTGTATTTAAATAAAAGTGTAAGTTTTAATATCACATATTATCATTTTGGGATCAATTTGTGCACTCATAATCTCTTGTTTTGTCTTGTGAGGTATGACCCCTACCCCTTATACATTTTAGGGTTGCCAGAGTGACCGGTATGTCGCATGTCCTGGAGCTTGCCTCACATGTCCTGGCCCCTGGAGCTTCCTGAACATAACTGCAGGCAGCACAAACCGCAAAGTAAAATCTATATTTCTTAAAATAACTTACAGAAAAGTTTCAACTTTCATTGCTGGCCTGTGTTGTTACTAAAACAGTCTTCCCATGGAGATCTGTCTCCCCTGCAGTTCGGCTTTTTCCGTAGCCGCATCCCTCCTTGCAGCACTGCCCATCACTCTTTACAGAACCGCCCACCCAGTATTCTTACTAAGCGCGTTCCAACAGATTCAGTATCCTCATAAGAGTCTGTATCCCTGTCTCTCCCCGCACTTGCTTTCAGCTCCAAACTCCTTCCTTTTTCTCACAGTCTAAACTTTAGGGTGCCGCCAGCCACAATGGGATGTAAATTAATCAGATGGCTGGTGGAGGACCAAGGGCAGTTTGGTGGTGCGAAAAGGGTCAATAGGGACAGATAAGGGGAATAAAATGAAGGCGCCAGTAGCACCCAGGCGCCGGGGATAATCAAGCTCTGCCTTTTTTTTTTATTTCATGATTCAGATAGAGCATGCAATTTTAAGCAACTTTCTAATTTTCCCCTATTATAATTGTTTTTTCATTCTCGCTATATTTAGCCACCAATCATCAGTCGCTACGCAGCTGCTGAACCAAAAATTGGCAGGCTCCTATGCCTATATTTATGCTTTTTCAAATAAAGATAGCAAAAGAATAAACAGAAATTTGTAATATAAGTAAAATAGAAAAATGCTTAAAATTGAATGCTCTATCTGAATCATGAAAGAAAAAAAATTGGGTTTTGCGTCCCTTTAGTAGAGAGCAAAGGCTTTCTCTCTGACTCTGGCCAAGTGTGGGTCTTTCAGGTCAACTTCAGCAGAGGAGAGCAAGCAGCATGAGCGTACTCCTACTCTCTATAGAAGATAGCTTCTGATTGTCTATTGGCTATAGCACTATATGTCAGGAAGAGAAGCAGGCAGTGTGGGGAGGGGTAAGGTAAAGGGGTTTGACTTTTCTAATTTTTGTATTAAAATTACTTTTATTTCATAAAGCATTTGTAAAGTAAATATCAAGTTTAAGTATTGCTACTTTTTTCAAGAGATGGTTATTTGTAGACATGTGTTTCGTTTCGGACGAATTTAGTTTTCAGACGAATTTTGTCCGATTCGGAGATTTGAATGCATCCGAATTTCCGAATTGGAAAATCCCAAAAAGTTCTGAAAATGAATAAATCAGTTTCCAAATTGATATTCAGAATTTTTCATTGTTCTAACCTAAACCACAGTTCCCCGACATCGCCGACACTAACTAAATCACTAAATAAATCTATTGACCCCTAAACCGCCGTTCCCAAACATTGGCGACACAAACTAAACCTATTACCTCCTAAACTGCCGTTCCCAAACATCGCCGACACAGACTAAACCTATTAACCCCTAAACCGCAGTTCCCCTGACATCGCCGACACTAACTAAATCACTAAATAAAGCTATTAACCCCTAAACCGCTATTCTGCGACATCGCCAAAACTAACTAAACCTATTAACCTCTAAACCGCAGTTCCCAAACATCGTTGACACTAACTAGACTTATTAACCCCTAAACCGCCGGCTCCCACATCGCAACAATCTAAATTAAACTATATTAACCCCGAAACCTAACACCCCCTAACTTTAACATAATTAAAGTAGACCTAAATTAAAGTTACAATTATTAACTAACTACCTATTTAAAAATAAATACAAACTTACCTGTGAAATAAAAATAAAACCTAAGTTCGCTACAATATAACTATTTACTAACTCTTTTTCTTTTTCTAAAACATTACAACAAACCCCCCCCCAAACCCACAAAATAAAAATAAACTAATCTACCCATTGCCCTGAAAAGGGCATTTGTATGGGCATTCAGCTATTTTACTGCCCTTAAAAGGGCATTCAGCTCTTTTTCTGCCCAGCCCTAACCTAAATAAAAAACCCACCCCAAAAAAAACATGTCACTAACCCCAAAATCAGTACTCCCAGTTGCTGAAGTCCGGCGAATAATCTTCATCCTAGTGGTGAAGCATCTTCATCCAGGCAGCTCCATCTTCATCCATCACGGGACCGGCATCATCTTCATCCCTGTGGAGGTAGAGCGGTCGATGCGGGGGTCCAGGTGGAGGTGCATTGGTCCGATGTGGAGGTCCTCTTCATGTGATCGTCCGCCGCACACTGAGGATTCAATGTAAGGTACCCCTTTTGTATTGGGGGTACCGTTGCATTCCTATTGGCTGAAAATTTTAAATCAGCCAATAGGAATTAGAGCTGCTTAAATCCTATTGGCTGATTTGAACAGCCAATAGGATTTAA